>NW_027105273.1:502793-516173 GCF_000696795.3 Halyomorpha halys
ATTGACTAATTAAGTAATTAGACATAATCTAAGAAATGCTTATTAACAAAAATATATGATTTCTCTATGTTTTAATGTCTTATAGGGTAATTTCTTGGATTGACCTGGGCAGAATAGACTGAATGAAGTTTTTTTTTAAATGATTTAGTTTTAAAATTGTATTAAGGTAAGATAAATTATAAATAATATTATTAATTGTTTTGGAATTGTTGAAGATCATAGATGTAATAAAAGCTGTTTGTAATAGATTGTTTCTGAGGATGGCCGAATTGGTCGAAACGTCGAAGAAAAATGTTTTGAGAATAAAATAGATAAAATTTTATTTATTTAAACATAATTAACCAGTCTCAACAAAGTTTAAGATTAAAAATAAAATAAATATATTATTTCAATTTCTTGAGACAAGTAATTATTTATTAAATAAATCAAAAATTGTATCCTATTAGTCTCAACACTTTTTATATCAACAGTCCAACGTTTCGGCCATTTCGGCCATCCTCAAGGACAATCTAAATATTTAACAGCTTATATTACATATTCATTTGTAACAGTTATAACAACAACATTATCACAAATAATATAACATACCTTCAATTATAATTTCTTCCTCACATAAATGTAAAAGTTACTTTTGCAGGCTATTCTGCCCAGGTCATTTCCTTTATTATAAGTTAAAAACCTATTAAAAGTCAATTATTAGAGAGTCATATTTATTATTAATAAGCTTACCTAAGCTTAAGTTTAGTTACCTATTTTTTTAATTAAAAATCATAAATATCTAAATCTTCTTATTTTAAAATTATCTACACAAAATCACTACCATATACACAAACCATTTATAACCTCCCACTCACACAGGTCAGCCTTGTTTTAAAATCAATTTAAATTGCATTTTTGTCTCAATTTGGTATTTATTGTAATTCTCAAAATTCCATAGTAAAATTAATTGTAAATACTAACAAATTTCTCCAATATTTTTTGTTTAAAATCTCTGCATAATGTAGGTTTAAATTCCTAGCATCTGTTTTAAAATTAACT
The DNA here is from genome assembly GCF_000696795.3 of Halyomorpha halys. Lineage (NCBI taxonomy): Eukaryota > Metazoa > Arthropoda > Insecta > Hemiptera > Pentatomidae > Halyomorpha > Halyomorpha halys. Next base: position 503,832 of record NW_027105273.1, read on the forward strand.
GTGTAATTGATGTTCTCTGATATATAAATTGACACAAGTATTTTTCTTTTGAACAAATTGTTCAATATAAAGAACAAATATATTATTAGTGATAATGTTGTTGTTATAAGTGTTACAAATGAATATATAATAAGCTGTTAAATATTTAGATTGTCCTTGAGGATGGCCGAAATGGCCGAATTGTTGGACCGTTGAAATAAAAAGTGTCGAGACTAATAAGGATACAATTTTTGATTTATTTAATAAATATATTATATAAATATAAAAAATAAATAATGACACTTTGACCCATAATATAGAAATCGGGTTTATATATGAGGAAACAATCCGATAGTTTTAATGAACTTAGTGGTGTTATTAATGCCTTTCTCACTTTCGCACAACGCTCTGAAGAGCTGTCGAGGAATGTTCATGGGTCAACCTGGGCCCTGTTTCATAATGAAAGCTAATAGTATTAGTACATAGTACAAGTGTAGAAACTAGTGTGGAAATAATACTAATACTTATTTTTTCATGATAGGGATGACTATTAGTGATATTACAGGAATTAAAAAATACTAAAGTACAAGTCTGTTTGATTGAATTAAGATAAATCTACAAGTCTAATAGTATTAGTTTGTACTTTATTATGAAATAGGGCTCTGCCGTGTCCAATCCAGAAGCACGTTATCACCATCTTCATTGTCTGGATGATGTGGCCTAGTAACTCACTGTTAGCTTTATCATTTTAAGCTTATAGTGTTCTTCTGCTCACCAATTCTGTTTCCAGTGTAAAACTCGTTACAGAGTAAATAAAAAAAAAATCTGAAAAATCGATTCTATAAAGTGTCGACTCCTGTCGGTCTATTTTATCGAAAAAGTTGTAAAATCCCAGGCATATAATATAATAAATATGTAATTTCATAGGATTTTGTGTGGATAATTTTAATATAAGAAGAATTAGATATTTATTATTTTAAATAATAAAAAAAGAATAGGTTTTTAACTTATAATAATGAATGACCTGGGTAGAATAGCCTGCAAAAGTAATTATAAATTTAATGTGGGGAAGAAATTATAATTGAAGATGTCCTTGAGGATGGCTAAAATGGCCAAAACGTTGGACTGTTGAAATAAAAAGTGTTAAAAATAAAAATACAAAAAAGGATACAAGTTTTGATTTATTTAATATATAATTTTAGTTTCATATGGCTTTTTATTTTTAGCTAGTATTTTCTCATGCACGCGAAACATTTCGCAAGTGTTTTTGGAATCAAAACGTGCATTTCCGTCGAAAACTCGAAATAAAAATTTTTGCACGATTGCAATTATTTCCCATACTATATATTCTATATGTAGGTAAGTGAAGTTTTTTTTTCCTACGCCACAGGAAGACTAGGCTAGACTAGGAAGACTGGGCTATTACGCCATTTTCCCTCTCGCAGTCCAATACAATTTTACTCTTCCTCTTAGTTGGTCCACATCCTGCTCAACAAATTCTTGACCAATACACGTTAAAAGATGGTCTCTATCCATGTCTCCCATGTTGCATAGAGGACATTTCGGGGAATCTACGATGCCAATTCGATGGAGGTGTTTTTGGAGCAAATCATGTCCTGTTACTAGCTGAAAACATGCTACTCAGCTCTGCTAAGATTGCCGGGGATTCGTTTATCCTTATCCAGTATGCTCTCTCAATTCTTTCCTCCCGCTTGAACTTTGTGTCTAGCGCTTGTTCTGTCCTTACAATAAGCGCTTATAAGTGATTTCACTGTTCTGTAGAAAAGTGGTAGAACAGGCTGGTTCTCTGCACAACCGAGTTTAGCCAACTTGTCAGCATGCCCATTACCATCTATACCAACATGGCCGGGTAAGTGAAAGTAGGAATTTATATACCAAGTAATTGGGATTAAGAAAAACAATTCCACTTAGTAGGTAAACCTTAACTGCTATGCTAGAAGTGTAGTGTTAGGAATTGAAGGGGTTATGGTAGCACATGTTGGTAGTAGGAAGGGTGTTTTTATTATATGATTCATTTTCAGAACTCTTGCCAATATGCAGCCTCAGATTTTTACCTACTTTAATTTCTCTAATTACTTTTGGCAAAGTGGTTCTAGGTTTGTAATGCTACGTAATGAAGCAATAAAAATGTCAAAATGTATTCTTCTGGTCAGTTATCATAATACAAATGTTTATATCTTAAGTATTCGATAATACAGTTGACGATTTTTTACGATACATACAACTTCTGTTTAAAACCTCTTACTCCAAGAGCTGGGGATAAAAAATAGGATTTTACCAATCTTTTTGGTCGCTTTAATTAAAACAATGCAGTCGAAGTTGATGACTCTGTTAATCATAGTTTGGGGGAATTAAAAGTGGCGGCTGTTTAAAAACGTTACATGAAATCAATTTTTTACTAGCTCCTTATCTTTCAGGTTTAACCTTGAACATTTGGTTCATGTTGGAAAATAAATGTCCACTTGGGACTCAACTTGCCAAGGGGGTTAAACCGCTACTATTCGCGGATGATCTAGCCATTATTTATCGATCGACGAATACAATTACCATAAAACATAAATTACAGGAAGCAATCAATAGAATTAATAACTGGTCACTCTCAATCGGTCTGACAGTAACGAATACTAACATAGTTATCATTACCGACTCGTTAAGTTCACTAAAAGCTATGAAGATCATTTACCCGATACACCCGGGGATCATAAAAATTCACAATTATACCAACATGCTCGAAAACTTGGGAAAAACAGTTTTCTTTATATGGGTGCCGGGTCACGTGGGGATCACTGGAAATGAACTGGCGGACATTGCAGCTAAACAAGCACTTGCTCTTCCAGGTCAGGGCGCGGCAGTTCTGACACCACAAGAAATAAGTCTTCCAATGAAAAATGAGATATCATCTAGTTGGCAAGCCATGTGGGATGAAAGCCAAGCAAATTAAAAACAATCAAAAAACCACTAAACCATGGACCACATCAAACCGTTCCAATCGCAGGGAGGAGGTAGCTATTACCAGATTGAGAATAGGTCATACGAGTTTAACTCATAGATATCTGATCAGTAAGCAGCCACCGCCAAAATGTCAATACTGCAACAGTGTATTATCGATCAGTCACATATTTGAGAAATGTCATTTGTATTTTGCGAACTTTAGTAGATTGGGAGTAGGACCGAGTGTATAGGATGCTCTGAATGATGACCAGAAGAACGTGGAAATGGTCTTAGTTTTCATAAAAAGGAATGGCCTTTTGAATAAGATTTAAACCAGAAAATCTGTTATACGTAATAAAACATACCAAAGGAAGTAATTATTTAAATTTTTTTTCGAAATTATTTAAAGAGAAAAATAAAGTGAAATAGAATTATAAATATAAATGAAACAGAATTATAAAGCACGAAACATGGGCGTTGATGACCTCAGGGTTTTACGCTCTAAAGCCCCAGACAACAACAACAACAACAACAATAAACGTCTATATTATCCTAATATTAGTTTAAACTTTTCTCTTCCTTCCGTTAAACCTCGGATGTTATTATTGCCGCTTGTTTATGTTATTCCCCCATCTGTACTCAATTCAATCTCAATTCAATTTTGCCCTGGACTCCTCGCAACCGTAAGACTGAGCATTTCTCTCACCAGTACACTCCTAACGTGACATCTTTTGTTTCTGTTTAGAGTATTTTGCTCATCTGAACACTTCCTACGTTTCTTATTTGAAATCATGAACCGAGGCTAGAAGATCTTAGATATTTTACGAAACCTGATTTATTCGGCCCCTGATTGAAAAGCTAAAATTTTCAATTTCAATTTAAAATCGCATTGAAAGTAACCTTAAAAATGTTTGTCATTGTTACAACCAATTATATTTTTTAAAAATGGTATAATTCGTCTGCTATGAGGTAAATGTTCAAGGGACATCTCTCAGGGGACAAGAAAGTAGGACATTCCTGCCAGGATAAAGCTACATAGAATACTAAAACAGCAATCGGGAAGATTATTGATTGACCGTGTGTAAAGATGAAAGGAATATGGTCCGGATGCGGTCAAAAAAAGTCGGCATAAAAAAAGTCGGCCCATTACCAACGGTCATTTTTGTTTTGACTGCCGTCAAAATAGCCCTGAAGAAGCCCTGCAACGTGGGACAAAACATTAGCTCATTAAAATAGTATATTTCTACTATTTGAGTTTTTTTGACCGCACCCGGACCATATTCCTTTCATAAAACAGCAATCAATTTAAAGCAGGTATTTTAAAGTAGTGTTCATAATTTTTAACATTAGATATCAGACATGAAATAATATGGCATTGTTATTATAATACAATTTATTAAAGTAACAAAATGAAATGAAAAAAATAGGTACAACATTGTAATTAAATAGTGAAATTTGGAATTATTACCAATTACGAAAGTTAAATAGACACCTAAATCAATGAGACACCTAAACTTGAATTTGAGAAACTCAAAATCCATCGATGTTTGGATTAATTCCACTGATACAAAAACGTAACGAATTTCCTAAATTAACATCAGTCAATCTTGTACGGTGGTTTGATTTATTAACTTTCATCATTGAAAAGAACTGTTCGCATTTATAAGTACTGCCAAAGGCACAAATCAATCCTCTTGGAAAATGTTCTTCTTCGAGGTATTTTTTGTAGAAAATGCACAACTCCACGTCTTCTAATTTGGATTTTAGGAGTGAGTTTTCTTGAATCTCGATCAAGTCCATTTGCTAGTGTATTGGAGCATTTTGTACATTACTTTTTGTTAGAGTAGCAAATAAATTCAATCAGTCTTCCATGTTTTTGAAATCGCTAAATCTGTTTGAAAATTGCTCAGACAGTAAGTTGAGTTCTTAAGCATATTGAGGATAAGCACTATTTTCATACGCTGAGAGCGTGGTGAAATGGTAACTATTACCAGACAGCCTATACAGATGAGTGCCTGCCAAAAGCGAAGTTTGTTCTGAAACGCTTTCAAATGGCTGTACAAATCATTTACTAACTGTCCTTGTTTTTGAAGTTTCAAATTTAAATCATTCAAATGACTATTGCAACATTTACTAGACAAACGGTCTAAATTGCCAATCCATTACAAAAGACTGATCTACATGACTATTATAAGGCCTATCTGGACATACGGAGTTGAGCTTTGGGGCTCCACTAAACCATCAAATTCCTCCAGAATCCAATCCTTACAGTCCAAAATCCTTCGTAAAATCCTTAATGCTCCTTACTTTGTCACAAATCAAGTCATCCATCAGGACCTCAATATTCCATATGTTGCCGATTTGGCCAGAACCAGATACCGTTCCTTCCATAATAAACTTCTCAACCACCCAAATCCACTTGTTTCTAACCTGGCTTCTCCTTCATTACCTAATAATCCTCCTAGGCGTCTGAAAAGAAGATGGCCTCGAGATCTTCTCCTCTAGAAATGTTTTTGGAGTTCTATCAATGGGTAGATTCTCCACATGTTTTTATCATGTCACTATGTCACCTACAGCAAATTTACTTGTTGTATATATGTGTATACAGTTGTAAATATCAATAAATAAATTATTAAAAAAAAAAAAAAAAAAAAAAAAAAAATCATTCAAATAGGATCAAATACCTGTAAGGTTGACCAGAAATGCTAATTCACATATCCATTTTGGGTCATTCAATTCAGATGATGGTTTATCTTTTATTTGCATAAAATCTGCTATTTCATTTCTAAGCTCGTAAAACCGTTTCAGCATTTTCCCTTTGCTTAGCTATCTGACTTCATAATAATATCCGTCGTCATATCCGGCTGATGTTTCATCCAAAAACGCCTTGAACTTACGATGGTCAAGCCCCAGGATCGAATGAAATTGGTGGTTTTTACTACCTCATTCATAAGATTCTGGAGTCGAATTGTTTAAGTAAGGCGCCCCCTCACTTCTGAACAGATATTCATGAAGCCATCTAGTGGCAATGATAAGCGATACGAAGCCTGGGCGGCCATCTTGGTTCCCAAAACAAAGGGTACAGTACCAGTAAAGAAGCCATCGTGACCTGTACCGGAGAAGAAGAGGACAGAACTCTTCAATAAGGTCTATTCTCATAATGATGAGGGAGTAAACCATAGACTAAGGCGAGAGAGGCCGCGGCGGCAGGAGGATGAGAAGAGAGAACCCTCCTTCCATAATCACATTCCCATCAGAATCAACCATCAACCTCCATATAGTCAACCAAGTAAACTGTAATCTTCTTCAATTAATGTAATAAAACCAGATTTACAACTAACCAACTAACATATATTGTAACTATTTTGCTCAAACCTTACAACAAATTGTGTCAGAAAACTTTAATGAGAATAGAGGTTATTTTATTTTAAAACCATTATATCAAGTTATTTAAATACAGTCCACTCCATCATTACCAGTAAACTATCATTCATTCCTTAATTTTAACCAGCTTACCAGTATAATAATTAATTTGGGTAATATCCCCCAATTTTTACTCCGGGGAATACCTAAATTAAACACGAATGGACTTAGAACACAAGTTCTGTAGGTGGATAATGCAATGAAGGACTATCAAATCATCTTTTTGCACATTTAATTCGCTGCTTTTTCGTTCAAAATTCCGATGAACCCTTTACGTAACTTAACCCGATCATAGAAGGTACACCATCTGTGTATACACTAACTAATTTACTAAGTAATACTGACCATGGCAAGCCAAAACTTGTGAATACTTTTTGAACTTCATTAAAAATGTCCTCTCCTGTAGTGGTTCCTTTTAGCGGCTGTAAAAAAAGCAATTGCTCAGTAACAGTGAACTCTTACTATAATTAGTAAGACTCGAGATGCACACAAAGTCACAAAGCAAATTGATGGCACTAGCGGTTCGCTAAGATATCGCTTGTCGATATTATCACCACGGTAGCTTAAATAGAACTGAAGTAAAGTTTGGGCCACCAGTGAGGCGGCAAACTCTACTCGGCTTGCTCACTAACTTTATTCTATGAGTATGAGTAAATAGTATAATTTTTTTTTTTAACATTGAGTTTTTAAAAATGTCTCGCGGGCCAGGAGTTTCCCACATATGATTTAAAGAATAGTAAATTTACAAAAATATGACCCTTAATGGGACATTTCGCGTTCAATAATTTCCGAGATAAAGTTTTTTAAAAAAGCTATGTTTTTCAAATAACGTTAAATCATTATTTTTGCAAATACTATAGAAACTAGTTATGGGTAATGATGACCTCAGGGTTTTACGCCCTAAAGCCCCAGACAACAACAACAACTAGTACTTCTACAAACAACGCCCGAATGTATATTATCTCTCAGTTCAGGACTAGAGAAAATTTTCATGATAATCGCATTAATTAATTGACAAAATAATGATTTTTCGTTATTTTGAACAAAAAAAAAATGTTTCTTTTTGAAAAACTGTACCTCGAAGATTATTAGAAGTATATAGCTCTCATTAGGGCTCATATTTTGGAAAGTTATTTCGGTTTTAAATGATGTTTTGTGAAGTGTTTTAGTGTTGATGGTAATTTTAAGAATACGGAGCTCTGAATGAAAAAAAAAATAACTAAAATTTTATTTATTTCTCGAATAAAATAAACATCAGAGGGCCTTCACATTCAATAATCACTTGTTAATGATAGTTAGTATATTCCTTATGTATTAACTTAGATTAGAACTGAACCATTATCTAACAAAAAAAAATTAATATTTTTTTTTACTTGAAAAAACTCAAAAATGTTGGGTATAGTTGTTATTTTTTACTCTTTATATAGTTTTTAATAAAGAGTTCAAAAATTGGGATGGATCATTTTTTCCATCCCTTGGAATCTTCTAGCATTTCTTAGCAAGTGTTTCTTCAATAGGATCAAGTCTGAAATTTTAATCTTACTTAAAATTAATGTTACAAAAAAAAATTATTGAAAAAAAGAATAAATTTTTAAGTAAATGATATATACAGCTTAATATCAGGGAACGTCCATATCGTACATTATTGCTGTGAACACAAATCAGAACTTAATGCACCTCTGGCAATATTCTTTATGAAAACTAACTCCTGTTCATAATTTATCTTTTTTGTAGTCCCATTCAATGAATTGGGATGTTTTGAATTGAAAAGTTACCTTGAAACGGCATCGTAAAGCACGTTCCAATAGAAAATGGACAACATTCGTCACCATTTTACTGTCATCCGAAGTGGCCGGAGAACAAAGGGAAATGGAAAAATAACTCCGAGGGCAGAGGGCGGACAAATGACGAGATTCGGCCAATAGCTTTCGAATCTGTCATCTGCCCCATCGGTGTGATCGCATCTCTGCCCATCTATTATATTCGTATATATAGCCTGTATATTTCAACACTCAATTCTCTCCTTATCTGCTTGTTAAATGTGTATATCTGTTGTTGTGTTTTACATATCCTACCTTTTACCGTCTATCCAAGTTCTATAGGGCATCAAACAGCATGAATGAAACCATACCTGAAACAGAGAAATGAAGTAAAGTATAATATATATTTTTTATAGAGTATACTGTAAGTATTCTGTTATATTTTGATAGACAATGGTAATAAGGATTATAGAGCTCATTTACAAATATATAAATTAAATTATTACAAAATAAGAAGCAAAAGAAAAAAAAATCTTAAAAACAATCAATTCTATTTACATTAAGCCAGGAAAAACACTTAACGTCCAAATTCTCTCACCCCCGCTTGACCATATTAGTCGGACAGTCGTCCGTTGACCCTTCAATAGTTTAAAATATCTTTACAAACTATATAACTATCACCCAAACAGCATACCTAAGGAAACAGAATTTCAAAACTGTGCAGACGAAACAACATCGTACTACAATGTTCAATTTACAATGTGGGAACTAAACAATATATTGAATACAGTAAAAGGTTCGTCCCCCGGTCCTGACAACATTCGGTATGAAATGGTCAAAAATCTTGAACCACACCAACATTACGATAATTACAGATTCACTAAGCTCGATAAAGCTTTAGATTCTATGTATCCAGAACATCCGAGAATTTCCTGCATCCATTTGCACTTAAAAACTCTACACAACATGGGTATGTCAGTAACATTTCTATGGGTTCCAAGCCATGTAGGAATCGCAGGGAATGAACTGGCCGATCACGCTGCAAGAGAAGCACTCGCGCTTCCGGGACGGGGTAAAGCAATTTTAACTCCGTCAGAGATATGGAGGCCTCTTGTAAAGGAAGTCAAAGAAAAATGGCAATCTATGTGGAACGAAAGCCCATTGAGCAAATAAAAATTATTAAAAAGGATGTCAAGCCCTGGGGTACCTCCAGTCGCAAATGCCGTAGAGGGGAAGTTGTACTGACTAGGCTGAGAATAAGTCACACGAGGCTCACCCACTCCTATCTTATATCAAAAGAAACGCCTCCGAACTGCCAGTATTACAATAACAATCTAACAATAAGCCATGTTTTCCAACTATGCCCATATTTTACACCACACCTCAATAGCTTGGGACTAAGCCAAGATATCTCAAAAACCATTGGAGACGATGATAAGGCAATTGAATTGGTGTTTCGGTTTTTGAAATCACAAAATTTACTGACAAAAATATAACTTGATCGGATGAAAAAAAAAAATAAATAAATAAAAAAAATAAATAAAATAAATAAATAAAATAATCAAATAAAAAAAAAAATTTAACGAATATTAGCAATATTAAATAAAATATACATGGCGTTGATGACCAATGAAGTTTGGCGCCACTAAACAAACAAATAGTAAAGTAATAGAAGAAGTATTTTCCTCAATTATGGAGGAATGAGCAGAACTCTGGATCCCGGAGTTTTTTTCTTAATTGTGTCACAGGTATCAAAAGCCAGTGGAGGATAGGTTAGAGCACTAGTATATACGTATCTACTGAATAATATTACTCTAAGAGCCATTATAATATTTTTTTTATCGTCTTTGACGTACTCATTATGTTAAAGCAAATCGTAGGCGTTTGCCATTAGGATTAATAAACAATCAAATTACAATGCTAACTCGATCTTAGTTTCCTCTTTGATTTATTACCTCACTTGGTGTGCTTTAAGTTTTGTATGAATGCCCTTAATTTGTGTCAGATTGTATTAATTAATGAACGACCTAGACTTCGCAATAAGAAAAAAAAGTTTTCATCCCCAAACTTTTATTACCCAAGGAAATAACCAGAAGGAAAAAGGGTGGGGGGAATAATTCTATTAAGGAGAGAAAACAAAAGAAGAGTACCGGGTATGAGTATCGTAGAGGGAAGAGTAGAGGACATACGCAACCGCGGACGAGCTCTAAAGAAGCGAAGCCAATTAGGGAGCAACTGCCGAAACCCGCAGCACACATCAGTTAAGTAACTGTCTTGAACTTTAATATAAAATACTAAATGAATTAGATATTACAATTAATATAACAAGTATGTTCGCCCTCTGTATTCCTAATTTCATATCAGTATTCTGAGGATGTCAGCCTGACTTATAGTATAGTTTAAACGCCCTTCATGCCATCTGATAAGCATAGCATAGTGAATTGGTGAACAAGATATCCTTAGAAAGGATATTCAATGATGAATTATACACAATTACATCATACCATAGCTAATACATTTCTAAGAACTGTAAGTCGGGTATCATAAGGGAGCGATATGGATATATAATAGAAACAGAAATACACAAATACATTATAAATGCTGTTTCAAGAACCCCATTCGCCTTAGAACCGCGTTTAACTAGCACTTATATATTGATAATAATCATTATACAAATTGAGAAATGCTGAATTGAAATTAAAACAAGTTTTTCTTTATGTAATCTGTTATTTTTTTATATTTTATTTATATGTTGATATTTACAACTGTATAAAAAAATACAACCAGTAAATTTGATCATAATTACATATGATATGATACAGGATGTAGAGAAACTACCCAGTAGTAGAACTCTAAAACAGTTTACAATATAAGGTCACGAGGCCATCTTCTTTTCAGGCGCCTTGGAGGATTGCCAGGAATGGAAGAAAAAGCAAGGTTAGAAACGAGTGGGTTTGGGTGGTTAGGGAGTTTATTATGGAAGGAATAATCTGTTATTTTAGCGATAGATTTTAATATTTAATATTGTATTTTTACCAATTTATTTACCAGTATTTCAACAAATAATATTTTTAATGATGATTTGAAGATGCACAAAAATCAGTTTACAGCCTGGTTTGTTCTGCTAATATTAAATGTCAAAAAAACCTCTATATTTAACAAATCGAAAAATCAGAAAGAGTCGTCATGGTTATTTTGGCGAATAAACAGAAAAGAAACCTTAAGAAGGCAAACATTAACAGCCCTTATTATCCAATTCTTTTGAAAAGAGATAACAATCACAGACGATTGGACATCAAAGAAACGTAATAATCCAAAATTATCTTTCCTTTTTATGAAAAGACCGCATCTGAATAGAAGCCTAATGACCAATCTAAATAACGAACTGAAGTTAGTCACGACACAAATGAGGTATCTTGTGCTGGTTGCCGCAAATATTCTTACTGTATTTAATGTTGTTGTCAGTTATTTGGTATTATATTTAATGTTGTTGTCAATAATTTGTTATCTAGTTATTTGATAAAAAATCAACCAGTATGACTTGTACATTTAGTGTCGTCCGTAGCTCAGGTGGTTTGGCGCAGGTCAATCAATGTTCCAATCCGGCCTTTTTTCATTAAGTGACGGTCCCACAAAATGAAAAACTTTGCTCCCCCCACCATGGTAAGAATAGGTTGCTCACCTGTATAGATAATCCCGACAGTATAGGGGTTCGATGGGAGTCTTCGGCCAGCGAAAGAAAAACAAAAAATAAACTTGTACATTTCTTCTTATTACTTTTTATTCAAATTTCACTTTTCAATATTTTTGTGTATCCTAAAAGCGGGACTTAAACTTTTTGTTATAGGCTGTTATGATAGCTAATTGAAACTAGGAACCAATAACCAATAGGTCTCGAAATAAATACGGAAAAAAAACAATATATATATATATATATGGTTAGCAGTAGAGACAGCAGTCAGTGCCAGTCATTGGAAGAGTGAGGTTGTTCCTGCTATTTTGCTGTCTTCTGACGTCACTAACGGTTTTCTGAAAACTCCTGAGTCATTGCCACGTGGGTCCTTTTTGGCTTCCCCACCTCTGTGAAGTTGGCCCCCCATCCTTGAAAAAATTCAAATTTCTTTTGAGTTCTAGTAGTATCCATAAGAGTTCTAGAGTTCTCGATTATTTATAGGAATAGTTCTGATGTTTAAAACACCAATAATACCGGTCAAATGCCCGCGCGTAA
>NW_027105274.1:0-246 GCF_000696795.3 Halyomorpha halys
AACTTCAGTAATAATTATCCGAATTCATTGTTTTTTTTTTGTTTTTTTTTGTTTTGCCAGAAATTTTAGCACTATTTAAATGGAATTTCTAAATGAAAGTTTAGATTTAGCTTCCACGGCCTTAAAAAGTCCTCTATGGTGGTCTATTTAATCAAAGAAAACCTGCCAAAATTCTATTTAGAGAAACTATGGTTAAAAGTTTAATTTTAACTTCAGTAATAATTATCCGAATTCATTGTTTTTTTT
>NW_027105274.1:3811-5092 GCF_000696795.3 Halyomorpha halys
TTCAATTCTAAAAATAAAATTATTTCCACTTAACAGTTAACAATTAACCTATAGTTACAATCAACAAAGTTTATATTGCACCTTAATAAAACAGTTTTTAAAAACTTTAATTAAATGTAAAAAAGAATAAAGAAGTGAAGAAGGGGTGAAAAATAATTCATAAAAATGAATATAATAAACTTTATATAACTTTTTTAAACGTTTAATTACTAAAAAAAATCATAAAATTAGTAAAATAAAAGAAATTACTAAGACCAGGAATTCATACGATTTTAGATTTTTTTTATAGCAGGATTTCGTTTCTTTTCTTTGAAATGGAACGAAGTGCTAAGTGGCCGAATGGTATTTGGTCATTAGAACAGTGAAGGGTTCTTGGATCTCATTACCCATAGCAAAAACAAACTGAAGGAAGAATTACTTTAAGTTGAATCTCATGAGATATATGCTGAATTCGACATAATTAACTATAGTTGTAATGGATACGATATTTATTTATCAATGGTACATTCATGAAAAAGAGTCGTTTCCTTGGCAATTTTAGCTATTAGTTTCAACTAAGGCTATTTTGGCAATCTCTGGCTATGTGTAGTTCACACTTAATGTAACTACAATATTTTAAAAAATTCTGGTGCCGTACGCGCATAACACAGGTTTGACTTAAGTCTCCGAGTGTTCAAGTTATCGCTATTTTAGGTGAGTTTATAAAAATATTCTAATATTAAAATTTTTAAAAAAACGTTTTTATTTATTTGTAGCTGTAAAAATACATATTTAGGATTCTTGAGATGAGAATGGTAAATAATTTATTCTTCTCCTTTAGTCACTCATCAAATTCTATAATATTTTGTAATTATTGGTTATTTAATACGGTCAACCATGAGAAGTGGTTATTTATTTAAAATAAAAAAAAACTAAAGGTACTTTAGCAGAAAGTTTTCTAAAGATTCGCACTTAATTAAAGCTAGCTTAATGTACTATAAAGTAGTTTATGACATTTCGTAGGAATAGTAGTTTTCATGATATTTGCTAAAATATATTGATTTATTGTTGTTCAGATAATAAATTTTATTTATCAAAAACTTTGTTTCTGAAACCATAAGACGTACAGATATCTGTTAGCACTCAAATTAAAGCTAGTTAAATTTACTATGAAATAGTCAATAATGAATATAATGCTTTTACAATAAAGTAAAAGCAGAAATGGCAAAAATATAACCTCTATTACACTCAAGTCTATAGCACCTTAAAACAGCCTATTTACTTGGTTATTATGCATCACTA
>NW_027105274.1:6786-7780 GCF_000696795.3 Halyomorpha halys
GTTAGTAAAGTGGTAATTAAAATTTGGAAGTTGTCTTAATGGCACCATATTTTTTTCAAACGTAATTTAATATAATTTTTATTTCGAGAGTCACATATAGAAATTATATGTTTCTAACAATTTTTCCATTGTCATAAGAAAATAAACCGCAGACGTCTATGGAATCTTAGCTTGGCAATGCTAGAAGTTTTCTAGTGTGACATAAATTTTCCTTATCTGGGGTACTCCAAGCAGCAGAGAATGGAGTTTCCAAGTAAGATGTTTTCAGACTAGTGAAGAAGAATATGATCTGACCTGCTTCACTCCCTCGCCTATCTTCATTCTGAAATATGCCTCGAAGGTAAGACACTTATCGCTACATACAACCAAATATTTGATACCGTTTGAAGAGTGGCGATATTGTCTGTTTAGGAGGAGCGTGTTGGCTGAAGATAACGGCCTCAGTGATGCCGTCGGCTTCGGATCTGTTTTCTTGGGCTAGAGACAAAAAAATGTACAATGATTTCGAGAATTCCAGTCAAGCATTGACAAGACGATTCATATTCAGGTCATATAGATTTTGTGAATAAGAGAAAGTATTGTAAACATTAGTATGACATAGAAATATTTTAGGAATCAATTTTGTTGCGAATATGTCAGAAACACCGGTATAAAGATAAATTATTAACTATTAATCAGAATGATCGAGGAAAAAAATACTCCTTAGAACCAGTTTTAATAGCAATGTATGCTTAAAAAATAAATGAATATTATGTATAATATTAATGGATATATTATAGATGAAAAAATGATCTTCAACTGTCGACTAATATTTCCATGGAGTAGTGTTTAAAAAAAAAAAATTTAATTATACTTTAATAATATACGGCTGTAGATGTACAGAAAAATATCTAGGGGTAAAAAAAACCAAAACGTTATTGATGTGTCGAAAACATAGATTAGTACAAATAAAATCAGACCATTATTTTTAAGATGCTAGTATAGTAACTTTGTA
>NW_027105274.1:9990-11351 GCF_000696795.3 Halyomorpha halys
GTCATATAGATTTTGTGAATAAGAGAAAGTATTGTAAACATTAGTATGACATAGAAATATTTTAGGAATCAATTTTGTTGCGAATATGTCAGAAACACCGGATGCACACAGTAGAAGAATAATTTTAACTGAGAAAAAATCTTCATTTTTTAAAATAATTTATTTATTGATATTCTCAATTACATAAAAATATATACAAGCAGTAAATTTGCTGTTAGTTAAAAAATGGTTTGATAAAAACATGCGGAGAATCTACCCATTGATAGAACTCCAATGACATTTCAATATGTGAAGATATCGAGGTCATCTTCTTTTTAGAAGCCTACCAGTAATTTGTTCAGATGTAGTCCTAAGTAATGGATCTGTTCGACAGGATAAGTGGGATATTATTAAAGGATACTGTAGACCAGGAAGTCATGGATTTATGATGAAGGGTAAATGTGATTTAGTAGGATTTATTGGAATTTACTTTAATCCTCCATTTTCACAAAATTCTTCAAGGGTGGTGAAGTGAGATTGGAGGGTTCAGGATACAATGGAAGGGTTCGTTATTTACTAACAATAGACAAGTGTCATCGGTATAGGTGGTGAGGATAGTGTTAGGATAGGTTACTACAGTCAGCTATAAAAACTCTATAAAGGATAGGACCAAGAATAATGCCCTGGGGTACACCAGCAGACTGAGGAAAGTACTTGAAATAATTTGTAGGATATTAGAACGGATAATGAGGAAGTACAGTGACCGAAGAAAGTATTTGCACACCACGTTTTTTATATTAAATTTTGAATTTATGCAATAAAAAAAAACTATCACTTAAAAAATAAAAAGTATATTTATAACTTAATAACTACAAATAAAATTCAAATGAAAAAAAAAACTTCTTTCATAAAGAAACAAAATATCAAAAATACAGAAAAAAAGTATTTACACACCTTGCGTTTTATTATTATTTTTTTTAATATAATATTTTGTATGAAGTCTGTCGGCATCTATTACCGCTATTACGTAAACGTCATGCCATTGAGGTTTTTAATTAAATCCGTGTTAATTTGTTCCTATTCTTGCTGTTAATAATTCTTGAGGTTGTGTCTTCCGGTTATTTGCTGTTTTCGAACATTTTTTTCTAAAATATGCCATGAATTTTCAATTAAGTCAGGAGACTGTGGAGGAATATGAAGTTGTTAGTGAATGTTAAATATTAGCCATTCTTAAGTTTTGTTTGCTGTATATTTCGTATTATTATCATGCATACAAATATACCGATCCTGAATTCCTAATTTGGCTGCACTGGCCAGCAGGTTATGGCGCAAAATCTTGACATAACATACTACAGTAGTGAGAATATGGGGGAGCTGGGACA
>NW_027105275.1:0-3354 GCF_000696795.3 Halyomorpha halys
TCGAGCCGAATATTTGAATTCAAATCTCCCGCCATGTGTGACGTCATCAAAATGCTGGCTTCTGATTGGCTCCTCACGGAAGTGTCCCAGCTCGCCCGTATTCTCACTACTGGTACGTTCGATATCAACAAATATGGCTTCATACACACCAAGAGAATTCTCTTCCTATATTGTGGTGTTCCGAGAATTTCGAAGAATAAAGATATTGCTCGGGTGGCAACCTCTTGATGTTATCCAAGAAGCTATCCATTAAAAAAGAACCAGTCATCTAATATTTTATTATTATTGCTACTGCGGTATATATTTAAATTATTAAATTAATAAAACTTTTGAATTCGTAAAACCCATTTCTTTTCCATAATATTGAGGGAAAAAAATCATTTAAGAATCTACTTTTTTTTTTTTCCTTTTTCATAAAAAGTGCATCGACAATATTTTTTATAGAAAGAATACAAAAAAAAAAAATGCATAAATGTGATGCCTCAAGAATGTGTTTTATGAAATATCTGAAAAACGATAATAATGTGAATACTTTCAAGTTTTTCTAAAATAGCGTAGATTCTTCAATTCTAAAGATATTTAAATGCGTTTTATGGGGCATTCTTAACAATTTGATGACTATAAATGAGAGTATCACAAATTTGGTATTCATCAGCAAACCTCAAGTCAGCAACCCGTATCGCGTCTTAGTCAAAAGCATTTGAGCCGATTTATATTTGATACAGTGTATGTATGTATATAACATATATACACTCGAATATTTAAAAAAAATCCCCTTTAAGCTCAATATTATCATTATGATTAGTTATGTTGAATTTTGATGAAAAATTCATTCATAGTTTGTGTTAAAAATTAATTGATTAATAGTCAATGTCTATATAATTTTATTTTTCATTAAACGTGTTTTAATTCATTTAGCTATTTCTCTATGAGAATTTTTAAAAATAATTATTCAGTAATTTAGGTCGTCTCATCCGTAAGAAGCTTTATTTTTACAAAACTTTATTTTTTTGTCAACTACATTTTATCCGCCAATATATTTTAATAGCATTTAATAAGATAAACGTGAAATGAAATGGATTGAATTGGAAAATAATTTAGTGGTATGATCAAACCCCCTAATTAAATGTCACAATTAAAGATAGGCCAGATCATAGTCAAATAGATGGACTTTATGAACCGTTTTGGTAGCAACTTTTTTTTTTTTGGAAACTATTAAAGTCGTAATCGAAGTGCATATTCTCGTCTTTTCGATCTAATATAAAATGCCTAAACTTGCATCTATATTTAAGATTGAACTGTCAGGGAATAGATTGAATAGATGCATCTTGAAATCTTTCCTGTGAAGGGAAAAGTATTAAAAAATCGTTTTGGCAACATTCCTGAGCACTGCGTGACGGGATAAATATATCCCGTTAATAATTAAACATTTATATCTCCAAGAGTGGCGTAAAAGTTCAAAACAACATTAGTCATAAATTATTATGATCTATATTTTTAAACAAATATTGTTGGATATTATTGGATCTAACAAAAATGGTTCCATTGTAGCTGTACAGATTTATTTATTTATTTTTTTGTCAATCCATTTATTAATTTAAAAAAAATTAAATATAATATTTAATAATTTAAAAATAAGTACAACCCTAGGGGGTGCAGTAATTTGTAAGGAAGTAGTTACTAGAACAACGGTTGTGCAAGGATGTGATTCGGTCAGATTCAAGCTCGGCTGCCAGATTTTTACCAAAAAGTGACCAAAATTATTCTTTGTCCCTAATAATACAACATTTTAACAAAAGATATCGAAATCGTGTTCATCGAAAGAATGAAGCGAACGAAAGAAATTGGGCTTTTTCTGATTCGAACTCAAGTTAAAGTCTCGCATGCACACACATAAGGAAAGCTTGCGAGTGGTGAGCATCCACACCCAACAGCCAGGTTTATTTTCCAACCCATTGAATTGTAAAGGAAGGTATTCCAGCCCCAGAGTGAATCGGCGACAGAAGGGGTATTCATAATGTTGAGTTAAATGTTACAAGTATAGAATTGTGAGCAGCTCTATTTAAAGTCATGTTAAATGTTACATAAAAGCTCCTAGCGGATTTTCTGAGCAACTTGATGTATAACCTTCCCTTCTGAAACTTCATATTATATTTTACTTCTATGTTTTGTTTAAAATAATTTATTACAGCATGCCTAAATTGAGTGAAAAGTGGAAGTTGTGTGAAAGTTTGGCTATTGAATGGTGTGTTGATCTTCTAACTTGTGTGTATGAGAATCAAGATAAGCTAATTGACAACTGTTTTTACACTATTATTATTGTTATTCATTGCTTTATTAGTTTTATAAACATCCCAAACAATACTAACACAAACTATGAGCAAGTAACCATTCTTCTTTTAACAGACTCTCAACCATGTTATATGTTGTTTCGTTTTATCATAATAAAAAATGAAATATTTCTCCATTCAACATAAGTTTTGCCATTTAACACGCTTTAGCATGTTAAACTAAAGTTCATGAATACCCCTAGAGTGTACAATAGGCCGCAGACAGACTCGAATCCCAGTTTTATCTTTTTTCGATTATTAAAAATTCAATGTATTTTATTTTCTTATTTGTATTATTACTTTATTTATATTGCAAATTATATTACACAAATATTCATACAATTAACTTTTAAAATATGGGTTCGATTATCCGTCTATCTTTAAATAAAAATTTTTTATCTCAATATAAGAAATTTAAAACAAATAAAAATAAAAAAGAATGGAATCAGATCTTTTTGAGGTACATATTTCAATTTCTGTGTATAATTCAATACGGGTCTGACTCCAATTCGCGACTCATACGTACGAGATGTCTGTTCATTTTATTTTAAGTGATTCTTGGACAAACTGAAATGAACAGATAAAAAAAAAAGACTGTATATCTTGATTAAAAAAAAACTCTAACAACAGAGTAGCTGCGTTTGATGAAAGCCATCAGTTGGTATATATAGAACTAAATGTTTCAGCTTTTCGATGTTAGAGGTATTCAAGAGTTATCAAGAACTTTGTAGTTAAGGCTAAATGTGTTATTATGCTAAACAGTTAGCAGAAACTTTGGATTAACAATTTCTCTGTGCTAACTTGATAAATGCGATAAGTATATTTTTTCGAATTCTTTAAACAAGTTTTGTGAGCACTTTTGGGTCATATCTTCTATGTAACTTAAAATAACCACTCGAAATTTTGATTAGACTTTATTTCCTTAATATCCGAAATTTTTACTAGTCCTTAGTGTCTTAATTTCCGAATTTAAATTTATAACTTAAAGGACGAGTTGACTGGGACAAATTTCGTAATGATTTGG
>NW_027105275.1:5412-9915 GCF_000696795.3 Halyomorpha halys
AACTATTTAAAAATGGGAACCTGTGGTAAAATTTTATCAAATTTTATAGTAAAGCTTTGAGTGATTCAGAAATTCGAAAAGTCCATCAACAGTATGTTTGTTATCCTGCAAAATTGAATGGAGATCTGCTGGTAATTCATACAAAAATTTGATGGAGTCGTATACTTGACATTCGGTTAAGACGTGTTTTACGGTAAGTCGCGTTCCGCAAGTCTGGCATACAGGTGAAGAATCACGGGTCATAGGCGCGTATGACCAATTTGAAGGCGCATCAAAATCACCTCCTCTCTGCGCACATTTCTAGTGGATGATATCCAAGAGGAAACATCAATTCAACATTTGTCACAAGTTCAAGAGGTTCAGAATATAGTCTTTCACCATGTTATAGAATTCAAAATTTGAAAATTAAATAGGACATCAACAAATGAAGACATCCTTCATAATCACTTGGTCAGTTATGGTTCCACAAATTTCAAGCTTGAGGCCTCAGTATTCTTAACAACATGTTCAGTCACAGTTCCCTGAAACATCACTAAAAGTTTCTAATGGACCTGTTTTTGAGAAATATGAATTTTCTTCAGTTTCTGGAAGACTTCGAGAAGAAAATGAAGACGCAGAAGAAGGTGTTTTGTCCTTTGACAATGACGGCCCAGTCTTTCTAGAAGAAAAGGATACAGATATGATGGAAATAGACGGGATCATTTTCAATCTTCAAAGGTAACAGTTTATTTCTTTTTTAATAGTTATTTCTTTTTCACTTTACTAAATAAAATGTTTGACCATTTTAACATATTATTGCTCATCTAATATTTAAAGTGAACAGGTTTCATAATATTTTTCCCTAAGAGCCGTTCAATTTAAACACAAGAAGAATGAAATCCATTTATGATTTTTTTTTTGGCTTAAGTCTTCCATTGAGGACCTATACAGCCCTAGAGTGGTAATGTCTAGATTCATGTCTCGGGGCCGCCGCGAAATAAATGATGACCAGCCCAGGTGGGAATCGAACCCTTGCTCCAACCCGCTCAGCTATCATGTTCTCCATTTATGATTTTACCCATTCCATTGCGGTAAGTGCGTAATTATGCCTACATTGAAACTATATTATTATAACATTACTTTTTGCAAATTACGATATTTTTTTATTATAAAATGTAATAATTTATTATTTTAAAGGTTTTTCTGTTGAGAAGTATTGAAAAAGTTTTAAATCCTCATCTTTAAAATTAAATTATCAATAGCCCGCCAAAATATATATATTTTTTTAATTTTAGTCTGTACTGTCTCTGAATTGTCTGACTGAATCTACGAAACTTTAGTACATTGTGTTCACATAAAAATGCTTAATCATTATTGAAATACCTGTATATATAATTTTTTTTATCATTTTTCAATTTAAAAGTAAAATAATCTAGGAAAAAATTAATTATATATCATAATTAGAAGAATTAATAAATAAATCAACCACAAAAAAAAAAATTAACTGGGTACTTTCTTACTTCTAGATTCACAATAACTGATTTTGATTCACCAAATGACCATATCTCCTTGTATTTTTTCTTAACTCCACATAATTTATTTATTATATTACAATAAAATTAGCAATGTATGTGTGTGCTTAGTAATAGATATTATTTATTCAGATATTATTGGATCCTTATTTTTATCATATTTCGTATCATCTTGATCATCTTAAAAATTCTCATTATTATATTAATTCGTTAATTGTAAATTTGCAGCTTTATTATTTATTTCAAAATCCTTTCAGTTATTTTCATTATTTTTTTAATAATTATTATTTTTACTTTATTTTCATTTTAGTAGTTGTTAATTGAATGATTAGTTGTATCACTTGAGATCAAATCATGTTGTACATATCTTTCTTAAAAATTGTATATCCTCCACAAGGCCCTAATAGTCTAAACTGTAATATTTACATTTCACTTTTGTCTATTATTTGTATGTGTTATATTGGCACCGACCGATAGATGTTGTCATCTGGTCGGACCATACTGGATGTAATTTTTTAACTCAATAAAATAATATCCAATATTTCAAACAAAAAAAAATTTTTTTATGAACCAGACATGATGCAACTTGACTAAAACTAGCATATCTAACTCATTTTACAGGTCAAGTATTTTTAGTAGTTCATTAATTTTTTTTTAATGGAATATGGTCCGGATGCGGTAAAAAAAAAAAAACTCAAATAGTAGATAATTATACTATTTTATTGAGCCAACTTTTCGCCCCACGTTGCAGGCCTTCGTCAGGGCTAAAAAAGATACAAACACTATAGTTACAAAAAGGAAAAAAGAAAAAACATAAGAGTACATACTGTTATAACATAACAGGGGTATAAAATGAAAAGTAAGAATTCAGTGTTTGTATCTTTTTTAGCCCTGACGAAGCCCTGCAACGTGGGGTGAAACGTTGGCTCAATAAAATAGTATAATTATCTAGTATTTGAGTTTGTTTTTTTTACCGCACCCGGACCATATTCCATTCATCTATACACACGGTCAATCAATAATCTTCCATTAATTTTTTTTATTTGTTAAAAAAAGTTTAAAACCGCTTAATTATTTTTTAATTTTAAAGCACAGTTACAGGAGATTTTCGTTTTAATTTTTTTTTTACAGTTAAACTGGTGTAGAAATAATTTTTTTAAGTTATGATATGAATGTAAATACTAAAGAAAAAGGAATAGCTTCTTTTGCGTTATTCCTGTCACCAAACGTACTTACCATTCTATTAAGTATGATTATGAACACCATTCAAATTAGTATGGGGGAATTTCTGCGTGAATCAGCCATGTTCAGAGAACTCCAACTGTGGTTTGTCCATCACAATCATAGCCCATAGTGACTTTATTTAAACAATAATAGATTTTTTGAATTTTATTGTTTTGTTTTTTTATTAATGCAATAACTCGAATCGGATTTTAAGATACATCTTAATTACCGGATGATATATAATGATTCTTCTGCAAAGTCCTAATCAATTCAGAACAAAAAACCGTTTTAACAAAACAAATAATGAGGCCGTGACTCCTAGGAAGTTTACAAAATGAGAACTGAACACAATCCGCTCACGAAAAGTCCAAACAAGCTTGAATGTTCATAGCAATGAACTCGCAGTGATATCACAGTTATTTTTAGTGTTTATTTACAAATAAATAGTACTGGCGTATAAATACTTCCCCTTTCCCTCATAAATAAACTTCTTTTTAAGCTATTTACCGAAACATTGAAAAATACCTTTACAATTCCTCCTTGACAACTTATTTACTTAAAACTAGTATTACAATAATTAATTATACCTTAGAAATTGAATAAATAATTATTTTTGAGATTTTTTCTTATAATCTAGTTTGTAGATGTAGTTAGTAAAATGAGATATTTTTGTATTCATTTTATTTTTTATGATACATAAAACAATGAATCTTTCTGAGAACTTGTTTTATTAACTACGGGTGTTTTATGACGTCTATTTGGTTAATTAAATGTATAAATAACTGACCGTATTAATGCAAATTAAGGAAAAGATGGTCAGTCAGGGGTGTGGTCACAAGAAAATAAAAAAAGTTTTTAACTATTCTTTGTTTTCTTGTAACAACGCCCCTGACCATCTTCTTAATAATGTCTATTTGGTTAATTTTTATGATAGTTTTATATTTTAATACACTTTTTATTTAATTTTTTTATTCGGTAAATAAATTCAATCAGTACATTATTAGTTCAATTAGTCAAAGGAAATTTGACGGTAATTTTTTGTCTCGTTTCTTTAATAAACGTTTTCAGGAGATAATCTAATTATGTTATCGGAGTAAACATGCTTCCACGGGTTATGAAGTTGCATTAAATAGCTGAAATATAAAAATTCCCTACATTATCTATCCTCCTATAACATACAACACTACAGCTACCGAAATGAAACGACTTAGGTGCACGGAGGAAGACGCAAGGTTCTTAACTCTAATAGTTTGTGGTGGGAAGTTGTGCCTATAAAGCGAAATATACTCCATTATTATTTATACATACATATATTTATAATGAACAACTTTATTACTGTTGTATCTTTTAGCCCAACAGAGTGCACTAAAATAGCAATAGTATCTTTATGAACTGTGTTATAGTGACAAGACATGAAAAAATTAATTTGACCATCCACAGATATGTTTTGATTTTAAAAGTAAGATAAAATTTGTTTACAAAAAATAAATTTTGTCCAAAATATAACACAACCAACATATTAGTTTATAAAAAAATATTTAAAAGTAATATAAGAATTATAAGTGTAATGTTAATCAATATATTTTTGATAAAAAACCCCAGGAAGAATAAATGTCCACTAAAACTTCTCTTAAGTTGTATTATTAGTGTTGTATTTATTATAACAAAGAATTTTAATGAGATGACTCGGTTCAAGATGTGTGAAATGGCCTAAGTTAAAAAAAGGATGAAACGTCACTAAAATATACACATGCATAAAATGAAATTA
>NW_027105275.1:10066-42400 GCF_000696795.3 Halyomorpha halys
TTATTATTGTTTAAATTAAATAAATTTTATCCAATTTAAGTTATTATATTTCTACAATTTATATTTATTCAATCTATATTTCTTTATAAGTCCAACGTTCCAGCCAATTCAGCAATCCTCAAGGACAATCTTAAATAAATATTTAGAACCACATCAATTTTTTAAAACTTTATGCAGACTATTCAATAATTTCAGTCCAAAATTACCCTATTTTGTCAATTCTTCACATTGACATTAAAATTTTTAATCATAGTCAATTTACACAATTACACTTTATCACAGAAATCACTGCTAATATTATTCATTTTTATTTCGTTTGTATATACTTCACCATTCATTTTTTTTGTGAACAGTTTTTTTATTCTGTACCTTGATGGCATAAAGTCAAAAATGGCCTATCTTCAGGTGGCTGCATCGTCTACTTCCTTTCATCAATAACCGCTTCCTACAATAGAAGCATTGTAATGATGTGTTAAATGTAAAAAGCTTTAACATGCTAAATGATAAAAATATAGAATTATGATTAGCCTAATTTAAAGTCCATGTTATATGTTAAATGGAGAGTAGCTCCAAGCGGATTTTCTGGGCAATTTGTTTTAAAATCATGTTATCTTTACGAGGTAATATAACTTCCATCAGCTTCCTCGAATCATCTTTCCTTCACCTCACTTGTTTCTTGTTTCCACCCTAGGTTTTTCCCTATTATTTTATTACTATTTTTATCCATTGCTTAATTAGAGTTTAAAAACATCCAAAACAAAACACGAGCAACTAACCTATCAAAACGGCAAGACAAAGATAAAATGGTGTGGAGCTCAGCTAGTGTTTCGTGACGTAATGCTCCATTTAGCAGACCTATTAAAATACTCTTAACCATGACAAATGTTAGATCGTTTTAAGATGCTAAAAAAAAAAAGGAACTATTTCTCCATTTAGCATAACTTTTTCCATTTAGTACATTTTAACGTATTAACGTGAGCTTGGATTTGTTATATAAGATAGCTGTAAGTGAGTAGCTTAGCTAATATTGAATACTTAAAAATCTCTGATAAATATTTTAATTCCAGAGAATACATGCGTTGTAGGACAAATATTTATAGAGTGAAAACCAGTTGATGGGAGGAGAAACTCCCTCCCGATGTAAGCGGACACCTCCCTACTTTTTCAGCCAAACACAGCTTACGACAATTATAGAACCTCCCGCTGGCGTGCGACCATCCTCTACGACCTCCCATCAGGCAACATGAAACTATTTGAATTCACTACACAATCTCAACGAGCTATAAGAAAGAATAAAGTCGTACGATTAATAAATGTCCAGTTGATATATTTAATCCAAAAAGGCAAAATATGGGAGTGAGGGGGGTGCAATGGGGATTTAAATATTCCATTTATAGTTAATATCAGACCTCGGTACCAAAAGTATTCACAGTGAAGGCTTTCAACTTATTCTAATAAATTACAGATTTCTTTTATTTTACTGTTTTTTATTTTAATTTTTTTATATCTTAACAAATTTTAAGTTTTAACTTAACAGTTCAAAAAGCATATGTTAATAATTTGTACTTTGTAAATTTTGTTTTGTACTTATGGCTACTTTTAATCTGGTTTAATCAAATTGGAAGTATTTTTTCTATCTAATCTAAAGTTAAAATCTTTTTCTATCTATACAAAAAAAAATCTAATAGTATATAATAAACTACCGTACTGTGCTATAATATGACCACTGTACTGTAACTGTGCCTCTACACGTTTGCCAAAAATGACAAATTAGTTTATGCGCAAGTGTGTGGAAGGTTGTTTGGATTGGCTGGTACAAGTTAACCTGAATTTGCAGTCGACCCGTCGGGTGTCGGTTTTTGGGCACTTATCAGAATGGCGTGTGCTGCAACCACATGTATGTTTTTAGTTCGCAATATTTTAGAATTTACAACTGATGAATATTTGTGGTCTCCGTGTTTTCATTAATTAAAGAATTTCCCCAACCTCTGAATTCAATAATTAACTTGTAAATACATTGTTTAAAATCTTATTAATTAACATATAAGAAGATGGTCAGGGTTGCGGTCAAAAGAGCAACAAAAATAGTTTACAACTATTTATTTTCCGAGGTTTCGCCCCACTTTGCAGGTATTCATCAGGGCTGTTCAAAGGTAAACGTTGAACAACAAACGGTAAGGAAAAGGTAAAGGTTGAGCTGTTCAACCTTTACCTTTGAACAGCCCTGATGAAACCCTGCAAAGTGGGGCGAAAGGTCGGAAAATAAATAGTTGTAAACTATTTTTGTTTCTCTTTTGACCGCAACCCTGACCATCTTCTAATATATAAATTTTTACGGTCAACTATATATACATATACTTATTAATTAACTTTAGCAGTTTATTTTTTATTTAACATAGCACACATATATAGTTATGAAGGTATAAATAACAAATAAGGTATAAAAAACAAACCTAAGGTAATAATTTCAAACTTGCCAAAATTGTAGAATATAAGAAAAGAAAAAGTTCAAAATATAGTGCAAAATAACCCTCTTCGACGATTTATATTCTATTACACATGGCGTGTCATGAAACCAACAAATAGTCGAGAAAAATAATGTCAGTATTTTGAACTCAAATTTTCTCAAAATATTCAAAGGTAACTTACTAAATAATTCGACCCAACAAACTCGAAAATCGTTAGAACCGTTCGCTCAAAAAATCGTATCACACTCGTGATGGTAGGTTATCCGGCAAAATCAATGTTTTAACGTTCAAAGTATCCGTCAAGAATAGTTTCAGTACCACCTCCAATATTATAATAAAAAAAAAATCAACATCAATACCGATACATCTATTAAGGATGTTGAGTTTGTTACTTTAAATCGCGTCAACATTTCAATTTTTACTTCATTAAAATCATGTATTTCAATTATTTCGTTTATATGTGGTAATGAGGTAGTTTTTTGGGTAAACTGAACATTTGGCAACAACGTTCAACAAAGTTGGCACCTCATCTTCAATTCTTAAAATAATAAAATATCATCTAAGGTATGGATTCTCAACCTTTTTTACATACGAGGAACTTTATAAAATCATTTTTTTTATTTATTTATTTATTGACATTTACAACTGTATAAAAAATACATCATACAAATTTGAAGTAAGATCATAATTATATGATACAGCATGCAGAGAAACTACCCAGTAGTAGAACTCTAATTTATAAAATCAAAAAAATATTTTGAAGATGTATCAACATTGAAATAGATTATGAATATTTTTTTAAATTCAAATAATTTTATATATTTTTTAAATAATAAAAACACAATAAACTCATATTACGATATTTAAATGTAATAAAAGAGACAGAAACAAAAAACATATATAATTGGAAAATTAAGTTGTATATTGAAATAAATTATTAAATGATTTTTCATTTAATTTATATGGATTATTTACAGATCTTCCAGTAATTCATAAACCAATCTCTGTGCTATAAACAATTATACAACTTCTGCTGCTGCTTATTTGCTACAATAATTTCAACGCAATTTCAGCTTAGTTAAAACAAAACAAAGGGTTGCATTCAAATCCTTAGTTTCTTTGTTTTGTTTTGATCAGCAACATGGTCGAAAAATCCTTATTACACAAACATGTTGTTGATAATGCAGGAAATAATGTTATAGTTTCTTGAGGATGGGTATTCTTCATTCAGGAAAATCCACAACAGAAACAAATTTTGTTATTTGTGTAGACACAGGAGTAGAATCAGAAAGCAGATTGATAGGTTTTTTTTTCTGGATTACTAATTGAGCACGAATTAACATCATCTATAAAAGGATTGTAAATCAACAATTGCATTTAATGGGATTTCTTCAACAGGATAGTAGTGATTAATATTCTCGACCAAAATCCCTGAATGTTCATCTATTATTTTTAATAAACTTTTACTCTATTTTTTAAATCTATTTATTTTATTTCGTTAGGTGAATATATTAGTGAAAAATCTTTTTATGGAAAACCAAGAAATACTGAAAAGCAAACACCTTCACAAAAAGTAATTTTTCTGTTCTAGGATAAAAGCATCAAACCTTTTCAGAATTATTACCTATAATATATAATTCATATTACTGTCAAGTATTTCTAAATTTAGGCCCTGATTATGCAAGTTGAGTCTTAAATTAAAAGGGAAAGAAGATAACTTGATGTGAACTTGAATGTAGGAATTTCTCATCGAAACATTGCCGAAATTGGTCTGCTATGGACAAAAGTTTGTGCGTAACTCTGTTGATTATACTTCAAAAATTAACAATAATGCTGACAAAAAAGGTAAAAATGGACAAAGTTGTTTTGTCATGGTCTTTACCTTAACCAATTCTCCTGGTCTTCAATTATCAGGTTCTAAAATATAAAACCAATAAAAAAATTTTTAAGTTTTATAAAATTGGCATTTTATCAATACAATGTTTTTTAATAACAAAGAAAATTATAGTAGTCAAATTTCAACATTCATAAAATAAAATTGAAATATTTAATATGAATAGCATGGAAAATTATACTTAATATAGATGGGAACTCCTTTCAGAATTGTTTTTGCAGTAAATTTAAATCATTTTGACAACAGCATATTAAACAAGTATAAAATAATTGTAAAATCCTCTTTTCCGATTGTGACCGATTTTTCTATTAATAATTAGAAATAAAATAATTGATTGTAGATGTGATGTTCAAAAAAATAACAAATTATAAAAGCTAAAGAGACGAGCACAGTATCCCTAAAATGTCCTAGAAGAGAAAATATGTGGATTAAGAACAATTGTATTTTTAGTTCTTTACTTTTTGGTCTTAGGCAAGGAAAAATTTAAAAAATATATAAAATGTGAGGTCAGAGGATGAAACAAATTATAATTATATTATTAATAAGAGTTCAGGCTTTAACAAATCAAATAATATTTACAAAATATAAAACTTCTTGGTTTATTGTTACAAATCTAACTAATTACATTGCAAGATTCATATCACAAATTCAATGTAAATTGATGGTTTTAACAAAACTTTTAGATATTTATATCTAAAAAAATAAAACAATATTTAACTAAGATAAAATTATGAAAAACATATAATATAAGTATGTACAGAAGACTCTCCATAATTTTTGGGAGCACCGATTTACGAAAACATTGCCAACTGCAAATTATACGCAAGTAGAAACAATTTAATACAATTTTTTACTTAAAAATTGAAAAATATACAGCATTAAATCTGATGAAGATTCTAAAAATACAAAAATCTAACATTTATTTGTCAATAACATAAATGTGTTAATCATACAACTAATCAAAAGTAACTATGTTGTAATTATCATGGTAAAGATTTTAAAAATCAATTATTTATATGTCAATTACATAAATGTGTTAATCATACAATCAATCAAAAGTTATTATGTTATCATAAAGAATTTGATATGATTACACAAAGGGCAGAAATGCGTTAAGTATTGTTGTGTAAATCTAATAAAATGATATGTAATATGTATTTTGATTGACTAGAAGTACATACATGTTTAAATCAATACTATATAGTAAAGCAACCAATTAATGTCAGTAAATTAAAAATTTAAATCAAATAATAAAAGTGAAAAATTGCAACATAAATGACAGAAAGCATCAAACATACAAAAATCTAACATGTTATTGTCAATTACAAAAGTACATCCTAAGTAATGATGTAGTAAACATAAATATAAAAACAAATGGTGTTTATGCACAAAAAAAAACTTTAATACCCAAAAACTGAAAAATAGGCACCAAAAATAATAATAGAAAATACTGATAAATGATTGAAAATAAATAAATATGTATATATATATATAGTTAAGTACATATGTACGTATGTAATACAACAATTCAGAGAGAATATTGTACTGGTTGTTTTCCCCCTGTGCTAACAGATGAGGACAACAAATGGCAGCAAGGAGGTAAACCACTGGTTTGGCAATAATAAAAAGTAATTAACATTGTTTAAATAATTCATTTTATGTGACTATTTAAAAAGAGAAGAAACAGTACCATGAACATTCATTCTAAACAGATTTCAGAATAAACATTCATGCCGGTTAATATTTAGTGTCCTGAGAACTTCATAATTATGCATTACCCAATTTTATATTTATTTTTGTCTCTAAAAATTGAAATCAGTTCCAAGTGAATCATAGAGAGTCTGCTGTACAAAACAGAAGTGAGTTGTATAAAAAATACAAGACATTCTTAACATTACTTTTTTTTTAACTATCAATAAATTATGTTTCTATAATAAAATATCATTTATTAATAGTTTAAGTAGTTATTTAATGTATAATGTAACAATGGCAGTCAAATCATGCATTATACAATTAAATTTATTTTTCCTGTAAATATATACAATTATTTTCAAGGCAATTATGGGATGTCTACTGTACAAAATAGAAATAACTTAGATAAAAATTACAAGAGATTTTCAACATAATTTTTTTTAACTAACAACAGATTATGTTTTTACAGCACCTTCCACTTCTCCCTCACCTTCGTTAGAATTAAGAACCATATCAATAAGACCAAACTTCTTAGCAACAACGGGTGACATGAATTTATCTCTTTCCATATTTTGCTCTAAAAATAAGTGAAAGAATATATGATAAATATAAACTTGTATAAAATTACCACATTAAAAAGAATAATAAAATTGGATTCTTCTTCAAAATATAGTATCAAAAAAACAAAAACGGAACATTGAGATAATATTTTAAACATTTATTGTTGTAATCATAAATTGAATAACTTCTATATCAAACATAATGAAATTGTAAATTCTTCAAACATTATCAGATATTTTACTCAACCCAACTTCAGAGAAAGTAAAAACTCATCAGAAAGTTAAAGAGCCTCACAAATTAGCATGAAGAAATAACATATTTTTTCAGACTTTTCCTAATTAATTTGGCATGAGAAAATTATTAATGGCAACATATTAATCACCACTATTTTTACTTAATAAATGCACTTATAAAATTATATTGTTTAATTTGTATTGAGAGTAGGACCTTTTACAGATTCATTCATTGGAGAATAATAATTAGAAAAAGTTCCAAATTATTACATAATGGTTTACTATTTCTATAATAATTAATAAAGACTGACACATATGTACACTTCTGTAACAGTTGAAATTTTAGACAAAAAAGTTATATGGATTGAATATTTTTTAGGATTTGGTATAAAGACTGAAATGGAATTATCTGTGGCTTGGGAACCAAATCTCACTAAAATCTGCCCAGTAGAATTAGAGAAAAGTCAATCAAGTCAGGGTTAATGTTTTATATGTTTTTGGGCAATTACAAAAGTTCATTATTGAAAATAACAAAAAAAAAAAATACAATGAACTTTTACACAATAGTTTAAAACACATTATATTTTTCATTTATCTCCATACATTGCCCAGGTATGGGAGCATGAAACTCTTAAAAACAGCAATTGGTAATTTCAAGCTCTACAGATTATCCTGGGTGACCAGCAGCTTGAAAGCCAAATCAGAAAAAATTGCCCCTGTTGGAAAAGAGCCGCAGAAGGTTCAGTGTACCTGATTAGGAATAATTAAAAATTTCTCTGCCTTTTCCCTGTTTCCCTTGTTGCTAGACTAGACACCCTGCTTATAGAATATTGATGGAAGTAAACATAAAAAAAAAATTAGATTCTTCTATGTATGAACTCACCAATAACATCAATAGGCTGGCCAGTATGATGTGAATACAGTCTGTTGATTTGCCTTTTAAGGTTACTAATCTCTTCAGCTTGGATCATTATATCAGTAGCTTGACCCTAAAACAACGATAAAAGAAATGAAAAGGTATTTTATTTAGTTTGGACAAACATACATTGTAAACTTAAACATTTTTACATTAATAAACTAATTCTAAATTCATATTTGAAGAAGATAGTTGACCTTATGAAGTAGATTGGAGGAAGATAGTCTGGGTGGCGGTCAATAAAGCTATCAAAATAGTAACTAGTTTTGTGTTAGTAAATTGTTTTTGTTACTACTTTGATACCTTTATGGCTACCCGGACTATCTTTCTCCAATCTAATTCTAAATTCAATAAAGAAGCTAAGTTTCAAATAAAAATCAATTGATTAATACTATACTGGTAGAAATGAATAATCCAAGATGATTAAATTAGTGTAATCATTGCAAAAGGATTAAACCAAAATGGCATAGTAATTTTACTAGCGATTTATACATACATTGAACTTCGAAAAGTTAATTTTAGATTTCTAAAATAACATCAATATATTGATTAGAACAAATTATTTCTTCAAGACCAAATATAAGTTACAAGCCATATTAAACTTGCCCCAAAAAATGTATGTACCATAAGATATATTCTGTTCAGTAGTTTTTGATCAATTGTTCTGAAGTCCCATATTGAGAGAGAGAGAACAAAATGCTTTATTTTACAAGTATATTGCTGCTACCCATTGTATCATCATGCTAAATATCACAACACAGTATTATTTATTTATATATTAGGTGATATCTGTTGATGTTAATTTTTGTTTTGTTCGTCAAAGTGTTTATTTTAACCTCTCTATACTCCTCTGATTGACCCCATATTTCTCTTTTCTAATAATCCATCATAAGAATTCAACTTATAAGTTTTAAATATAAAGACTAATCAATGACAAATGAAAGTAAAATATAATAAATCTTGTCTAAGCAGGTGAAATCCCTTTCTATAAGGAGCTTCATTAATTTTATTTGACCCTACCGTGCCAGTGTGTGTTGAGGAGAGAGTTGGGGCATTTACTCAGCACAATGTGGTCGTTTTAGACTCCCAGCTGCATTTGCGACATAGGAACCCAATTTCTATTTTCCATCTGCTGGTTCAAGAGACTCCACACAGGGTACGGTACATAGGTAATATTGAGTTTCAAAATGTTGGCCCGTGTTGACTCCTAAAGAATATGCTTTTCATCAACTGGCTTTTGGGGTCTCTTTGAAATGATGAACACTAATGCCCTGCCACCTGCAATTTACCCATTCTTCAAAAGTATTCTCTTACAGCGACTGTCACAGAACTATCACACTTTGGTGGCTCAGATCAACACCTAGTCTTTCACCACATTCCACGATTTCCACTGCATAACTGAATATAGAATATATAGACTATAACTAGAAAAAATATAACAAACAAAAAAAAGAAAACTTACTCTAACTCCTCCTGATGGTTGATGAATCATAATACGGGCATTCGGCAAGGAATGTCTCATGTTATGAGAGCCAGCAGCCAGTAGTAGACTAGCCATACTGCATGCCTGTCCTACACACCAAGTAGCAATTGGAGGTGTTATGTACTGCATTGTATCATATATTCCTAGGCCAGCTGTAACACTTCCCCCAGGGCTAAGTAAATCAACAATAGTTGTGTCAGTATAAAGTATTTCTAAATCAAATATAATTAATTCATTCATTTCTTCAAGCTATACATGATGAGAAAGCATTTATTTTTTTAGATATGAGACCAAGGGAAGTGTTTATATACCTACATAATTATAATTTAAAAATATTAAATTACTAAATATAAGCATTTACTTATATTTTGTAATTTAAATATTTTTAAATTATTAAAGATAAGGATTTACTAAAATTTAATTATAATAAGAATGTAAAAATCTTTAAATTAGAAGGTTATTGATTGAATGTATAGAATTGAAGGAAAATGGTCTGGATTGCAGTCAATAAAAGGTACTCAAACAGCAAGGAAAACTTATTTATTTATATAAATAGTTCTTCACACTATTATTTGAGTACCTTTTTTTGATCACCACCCAGACCATCTTCCTATAAATCTTAAAATGTAATCCAATTTTTTTATTTATAATTATGTAAAACTTAAATTTTAAACTGAAGTATTCCACCCATAAAATTGAAATTTATTTGTTCAAAGAAATTTCTGCTTATAACATTCAAAATGTATATTAAACGAATTCCCACCCTTGGACAGATAAGTGATAAAGTTAGATAAAGAAATTTTTATCAAGAGTTTTTTTATTTGTGTTTACTGACAGAAATAAAAAAAATATCCTTTACAGAAGGATAAAGACAATTAATTTTTAAATTGATTTCTGTATTGCTATGTAAAGAACACAGTAAATAAAAAATAAATTGATTAATGATGACTAAAGATCTCAAAATACAAAATATTTAACTAAATATGCAACTAAAAACATGATTGCATATTAATAGGTGAGTGTATAATAAATCAAGAAGATAGTCCAATTTATTGTAAATTGACATTTTGGCCAATATTACAAAAATACAAAAAGATGAAAAAATGACATACTATAACAGAAATAATAAGAAAGTAAATAATAAAAGTAGCACTAGACATAAAATTAGTAAAAAAAAATAAACTAAATAGTAATGTATGAACAATATTATTGAACTATAAAGAATGACATTACGTCAAGACAAGAGATATGGATATGAATAAAGTAAAATTATGGAAGTACAGGTGGTCCTCATAGTTATGTCATGTTCTAATCCTTAGAAAATGACTAAAGTAAAGTCCTGTCCAACAAATAAGTATGTACCTATTTTTAAATCCATTAAAGTGCTTATTCATTAAGCAGAGTTATTTTATCTTAAATTGTTTGAACTGTCATTCTCAGTAAACCTATTGCTCAAACAAAATATGCTCAAATTTTGCTTGTTTTAATTAAATCCAATACATTTATTACTTTGTACACATGCTTAGTGATGTGAACTGAAGGGAATATCAAAAGTCTAATGAATAGGAAGTAAGCTTCTATCAGGAACTGAAAAAACAGAAATTTAAACAAATATCTTGAAAACAGTCAACCCATGTAAACATCTTTTTATATTCAAAATGAAAGACCATTAAATACTCTACCAAAAAAAAACTCATTTCCTTTTTTAGTAGATCCCATAGTTTTTAACATAACCTCACATAAAAACTGGCATAAGCTGCATCAAAGGGATCATCCAGTTACAAATTATTGATATATGGCAGAGGAACAATATTATGGTCAAAAGTAGGTGGGGCTTAAAAACTTTAAATATTAGAAATAAGAGTTGTTTTTCAATTTGTTTTCAGACATCAGCAATAATATTTTGTTGTCATTTATATTTATATTTCATACAAATATGTATTAAATAAAATAGGCATAATAAAACATAAAATATAAATTTTACTAAAATATAAAAGACCAATCTTTTATTATTTTTTTAGAATACTTTCTTAGATTGGTAGATGCCATAATCTGCTTAAATTCATTACTGAAACACAAAAGCAGGCACAAAAGGGTTAATAGAATCAACTAGAGAAAGGCCACATTCATGTATGGCCCAATACACATTGACAACTACTCACTAATATTGACATCCACATTATACATATGAATAATTTACAATCATCAACAATAATATACCAACCACATTACTCATCCAATACCAATTTAGTGTGTCCCTACCTTTAGAACCAGCCATTCAAAACCACTAGGTAAAATACTCTAACTTATTTGTAATTTATTCTCAAGAAAAAAATAATAATCAATTAATACATTACCTATTGATGTACATGTGTACTGGCTTCTTCGAACTTTCTGACTGCAAGAACAGAAGCTGAGCAACCACAAGAGAAGACATTTCATCAGTGATCTGACAAATATTTAAAGGAATATTAGCTGTTAGAATCTTTCTATCCATCAAATTAAAACAAAATAAAAAAAAATACTATGTTCATAATCACTTATTAAATCAACACCTTAGATAGTGTTAGAATAACACTTATGCTATTCAAGAATTTTCGGAATCTGAAAAAAATTATATCACCATATTCTTTTGAAATTGGTATTATTAGGATCACATAAAATAATTCAGCAGATAAGATAATATTATCATCTGGGTATTCAAAATCATCAAAATGTTAACGTTAAGAACAAATAAAAACTATATGTAGATAAATAATACATCTAGAAATTCATTGCCAAAAACTAGCACAAATAAAATAATGAGCTATATTACTTGCACTAAGAAAGAAAGGTATTTAGAGATAAGAAGATGGTCAGGGTTGTGGTAAAAAAAAGAACAATTAGTTTATAACTATTTTTTGTACGACATTCCTCCCCACTTTGCAGGGCTTCATCAGGGCTGTTCAAAGCGAAAGGTTGAACAGCTAAGGTATTTAGATATATTGAAAGGTATAATATTAAGGTATATTGAAAGGTATAATATTAAGGTATATTGAAAGGTATTTAGATTTATTTAATGAAAATCAAAACATTGTTATATGCATACAAAACAATTCCTACTTATAAATACTTAGACCCCAATATCAACTGAAAAGGATCCATTGGAGGTTTGATAGCACCATATAAGTCCACAGTTCTGATACAATTAAACCAGTTATAACAATAGAGTAGGTTATAACCAACAATAATTGAACATGGTCATATGAGTAACAGTGACACGTAAGTACTGTTATCGTACAAAATGACATATAGAAGATGATGTAAATAAGAACTAAACAGGTTTCCTCACTCACCACAGACACATCGGTGAGAATATTCCTAATGCCAAGTACCTAATAATTGATGTAGTCTTATCCTACATTAAACAGATGTAAACTGTGGAATATGCAAGGAGGAAAAATATGCTTACTTACTAAGATAAGGAGTGAGGAATGCCAGTCATTCCAACATCACTAGTGAACTGTTATCACAAAGATTTTATATTAAAACAGGCTGCCAGAAACACAGCAAATATTATGTCCACACATTTAACTGGTGCAACTCAACAAGTTTTAAAGTTTTGTTGCTAATGAACAATATAAGACAACTGGTTTGAAATTGAGACTTATCTTATAATCTTACATCAACAGAATTGGTAGTTCAGAACAATTGAGTGAACTAAAAAAAAATCTTTATATCATAAACCAATCCGTTATGTTTATATATGGCAAAATGACTTTATTTAAATGTTACAATTTTCTAACAGGT
Organism: Halyomorpha halys; assembly: GCF_000696795.3. Taxonomy (NCBI): domain Eukaryota; kingdom Metazoa; phylum Arthropoda; class Insecta; order Hemiptera; family Pentatomidae; genus Halyomorpha; species Halyomorpha halys. Next base: position 23,103 of record NW_027105275.1, read on the forward strand.
TCAAGCTAATTTCATTCCAAGTATAACACAAGCTGTACAGCGAGGCCCATAAACTTCTATATGTTAATCTTACCTTAATTAACTTTGAAAAGTTATCACATAGTTGTCCACATTTGCTCCAAGTAATAGTAGAAAAGGTACAGGATCAGTCAACAAGCTACTTTAAGGAATATTTTAACAGAGATATATTACTGCTAAAAGTCAAAAATCAAATACTGTCCTTGATACCAATAAATCAATAACATCCTCCCCAATAAGATTTAAAGGGACAAAAATACAAATTAAAAAAAACAAAACTACTTACAGTACCCATGACACAAATAATCCTTTCCTTCAACAACCTGGAGTATATATCATATGATCTTTCTCCTCTTCCAGTATTTTCCACAACAATTGGAACAAGAGGCAGACATTTCATTGAACTAGAGTGGAATTGTTTGTTGGCTGTCATCTAACAAAAAATTTAACCCAATAATACAAATCAAAATATCATAAACCAGGAATCATAACATTAAAACAAAACACATACTGTAATAAATGATACATGTTTGCATTTAACCGCAATATTTCTAATGGAAATCATGTTAACTGATGAGAATAAAATAAAAACTATAAGAAAGGCATGAAGACACAGTTGAATTTGAATCCCTATTAACAATAACGAGAGGTTACAATTCCTAGAAGATATAATCTAAAATCTAGAACAGAAGTAGATTCTACTTCATATTATGACGTCACCACATAACTAAATTTCCCACTTATCTCCTATAATATCAGTAACTTCTTACTTAATTTTATAAGGTTACTGGCTGAAGTTTAACTCAAATGAGTTTTGTACAATAAATCAAAAACTATAATTGTTACGGCGGGTAGAGGTTCAAAAGAAACCTTTGCTAGCCCAACTGTGAAGAGTAATAAAAATAAAAGAAATGAAATGTCGAATTTTATAATTATTGTATTTTGAATAATTGAACATAATAAAATGAAAGTATTTGCAAACAAAATATACCAAACATATAAACTAGAAATAAAAGAACTTAACCATACTATTACAATAATTAAAGCTAAGGTTTAACAAAGAAAAAAAAATGTCTTTATACCCCTGTGGGTTATGGATGGAGCACCTGCTGTGGGTAGGTTGTTTATGTTTAGAGATTAGTTCGAAAGGAGGTACGTCCGCCCGCTTTGTCCTCATGGGGGATGAGCCAACTTTTGAAGTTCGCCTACCATGGCAAAGACTGATTAAGATGACGGACTGCGTAATGAGAAGAGACGGTCGAGCCGGTGTATATACACTCAATAATTGTGATCCGAAGGTATCATTTTGTCTTTACAGTATAAAAAACAAAAAAGCACATTTGTTTTAACATAATAAAAAAACATATGTTACCATACTAAAGAATTAGATCTCAAGATTTTTTTCTTTTTCTTCTCAGTATACATCATTTTTTCTCTTGTTCTCTTTCTTCTTTAGTCCTTTGTCTTGATAAATCATAAAAATTACTGGAAATGGAGTGTTAAGAGTAGCAGTGTCTGACAACCCTAACCCAACGATGTCAGAGATCACGATGGCTATGTCGCATGTAAACGCGCATTAATGGATAAAAATCCACATCCTCAAGACTTAAGAAAAGCTGTATCAGACTTAGAAATAGGCGCAGATAGGGGTGAGTTAAACAATTTTTTTAAAGGGGGTGATTGCTTGATGGCGAGGATTTATGAGATGGCATCTGCTAACCTACTAGATAGGAAGGATGCGGACTTACTGGAGGTGGCAGTTCGGTCCCATGAAATGAAAACTTGATCCCCCACCACGGTTAGAATAGGTTGGTCATTTGGAGTACACATAGACAATAGTTCTCTTCAATAGGTTGGGAAACTGAGAGTCATATGCAAGAATCATTCAATGGAAGGAACTCCTCAGCCAGTATAGTATGGACATCGCCTACAAGCAAGGGAAAGAAAATGCAGTGGCAAACAGACTTTAGTGTGTTGCGTTAATTGAGGACAGCTAGGGAGAAGAGCTAGGAGGGACTCCGAGGGAGGAGGAACATCAGGACATACTGAGGCCAGATAATGGTGAACAGTCATCTGCTGACAAAAGCTCGAATGAGGGGAGACCAGAGACAGGATCTCATTTAATGGTGGGAGAGAGTTTGACAATGTATATGTCACAGAAAAAATGAAATTATATGAAGTATTGTAGCTCCTCAACACTCTAAGAGCTGATGAGGGATTGAGAGGCTTCACAGTAATCTCAGTGATCACCTACGGGTGTATCAGCCGGAAAAGGGGTTGGAACCCAAGAGGGGATGGTACAAGCGATTGTGGCATAAAATCACTCCATCTAAACAGTTATGGAGTTTACTCTTTTAAGATTTTTTTTTTTTGGTATTAAACAGGTGCGATGATCGGAGAGGAATAATGTTATGGTACTGAAAAATTTGTGAGCCAAGGTCAAATTGAGAGAAAAAAAGGAAGCGAGTGGCGTGACAGAATCTAAGTGTCCGAGATATGGCAGGAGAAATCTTAATCTGGATGGTGGTATACTGCAAAATAGGGTCAACTGAGGAAAAGAGCTCCATAGGTGTTCTTTCTTTCTTCCTCCGTTACACATATTTTTATTTTTGCAACTATAGCAGTGCATGAATGTACTGAAAGTGCTAATGGAGCAACAAATAAGTAATTTTTCTGTTTTGCAGTTAGTTGTAGATATAATTGTATAGTTAATTATGTTCAAAGATTATTTCTTTTTAGTTATTAGATTTCATTTCTGAATTAATTTTGTATGTTTATTGTTAAATAGTTCTATACTAAAAAATTGTGGATGTAATGTGGTTCAATTTATTTTCCTCAATCTTTATGATCGATACTTATTAATGAAAAATGAACCCTCCCCCCAAAAAAATAATCAAAATAAAGTTTTTTATAAAATATGTATGTATTTATTAAGGATAAGATGGTCCAGGAGATGGTCTAGAAGTATCACAAAATAATAAAAAACTATTTATTGAAAGCCTATGTCTGATCAAACAGGTCTTCATATCACTCTATTCTTCATCAGGGTTTATGACTAGAGTGATAGTTGTGAACTTTTGACAAGAGTAACATTCTGAACTGTCACTCCAGTCATAAGCCCTGAAACTGACTTGCAAAGTTGGTCAAAACATAGACTATCAATAAAAATGTTTAAAGAATATAAATAAAAACACAAACTTTATTTAATCTAATGTATTATGTTATTGTGAAACACTAACTAGCAACTCAAAACAAATTCTGCAAAATTAAAGTATACAAATATTTTCACACTTTTATAAATAAATATTTTTATTTTAAAAAATGTACATAATTAATGACATAAAATGAAAGCCTAACTTCCTTAAATCTTATAATTAAAAAAATAAATAATACTCAAGTTTCGTAGACTTAAAACATTTACCAATAAACTGTAATAGGTTCCATAGATATGGATCTATTTTGTTAGTTTTAACAGTTAGGAGAATAACAGGATCTCTCAACATAATTTACCACATTTCACATTAATCAGATGTTGTAAATGCTATATTATTTTTGGAATTCTAAACAGTAACTATTGAAGAAAGGTCATTTAGTGATATGAGCATATAAACATGATTTTATTTTGTGGAAGAAGAATATTGCTTATTAGCATTAAATTAAGAATTTCTAAAAAATAAAAATGGACAATAAATGGATTTAATCTTAAGTCTACTATAGTAGCTTTTACATCAATAGAACAATATTGAAATTAAACAAAACTAATTTTGAAAAATAAATCACAAAAACATAATCAGCATTAAATCATCATAAATTTAAACCGTGTGTAGTAATTGTAGATAAAATAAGTATGTTGATAATAGGCTGCAACAAAATTTGAGTAGAAAATTTTAACTCAAAGAAAACATTACAATAATTGAGGGAAAAAAAATTCACTCCATTTTTAAATAAATTAAATTATAATTAATAATTTAACACAAAGTCACAAACAATCACACTACAACATTTATTAACAAATTTATGGTCTTAAATTTGTATAATTAATTCTTACTATTATCTTCAAATTTCTAAAAAATATAGTAGAAGTCTGTAGCCATTTATTGTGAATTAAAGGAATTGAAGTTGTGAAGTAAAAATGAAAGCAATGAATATCCACTATTTTTTATGAAAATTTGTGAAAATACATAATTTCATTAGATAGATAAGTATGAAATAAGTTTTTCTTCATCAAAGTCTTAAGGATTTATTATCTTAATTATCACTAAAAAAATATTAATTTTTGGCATCCCTAATTGATTTCAAAGTATCAAAGGATGAAACGATTCAAAACCAAGTTTGAATTGCTCTTGAGATTTCTACTCTGGCTAGGTTTGGAAGGTAATTTATAGATGACATCATAGTTCAAGTAACTTAACAAATTTAATCCAGTAGGATCATTAACAAATGACTCAAAAATCTAACAATGGCTCTGAAGTAATCAAAGTTTTATGCCAAAGACATTTTATAATTAATGAAGATAGATTACAGGTATGCTTAACAACTAATTCATTTATTTTATAAAATATTTTCTAGCATAATTGTTCAAATTTTCAATTGAAATAGATAAATGTATTTTACATACATAGTACATAGAAAGTTAACGTAATTAATAACATAATGTAATAAGTAAAAAGTTAACACAAATCATGTGATGTATTAATATGATCTAATATGTGATGGTTTCACGTGAAAATAGAGATATGAGAAAAACATCCAAGTGGTAATACTCCATTATTCTATGTAAGAGGTTTGTAGGTTATTTTCAAACACTTAGAGACATAATACAAAATTAGTAGAGAGCATGATCCTGGGATAACAGGATATTATCAATTTATATCATAACATCATCGACGTTTTTTCTTATCTTGCTTTCTTGTTTTATGTTGAAAACTTCGGGGAGGATTTGCTGGAGATGAGTCCCAATGTTCTTGATCAGAAATATCTGCATGATTCTACAAAATAAAAACAATTATTAATATATTTTCCTTTACTGAAATGAACTTTTTAATCTAGAATAAAGATCACACTCAACTACTATGAAAATGTCTTTTGTTAACAACAGATAGTATTTAGATAAGTAGGTGGCAATTAAAATTTAATTATAATCATAGGAGATAAATTTTCGGATGATTAAATAAAAATTATAGAAATTTAATGGTATTTTACAAATGTGTAACAATTTTAACGAGGTTCAAAAATGCAAAATTGAAATATTAAACATAAGACTGATATTACACTTAAAATGAAATACAAGGACAGATAATTTTCAAGTTATTTATTTTTCATATCTGTATATGTTATGAGCTTATCTAACAGAAAGTTTATAGGTAAAAAAAAGAGCGAGAATTTGAAAACGAATTTTAGACAAAGACGTTTTCAACCTTTGAGTATTTTTTGAGATCAGTACTTGAATAAGTGGGATGAAATGTATTTTTTAAATATTTTTACAGATATGTTAAAGAGGGCTAAAAATGGCTTATAAGGTGTATTTTTAGAGATCTTTCAGCACATCTTTTATTTATCTATCGATCAAGATATCTATCAGACATCTTCCAGATGAAATTTGCTAAGTGGATTATTGGTCCAGAATAATATCACGTCTATGTCAGATTAAATATTTTTTGGATACTAATACAAGGTTTGCAAGAAAAACAGGAATTCAGAAATCACCAGTGCAAAACTGTTAAGAACCATGCTAAAACAAAGAAGAAAGAAGTTGAAAAAAAAAAAAACAAACAATAAAAAAAAAAGTAATAATGTGAAAATAATCAGTAGATAAAAGAAAAGAGGTTTTCATGACTTTGTGGCTGCTGGTGACATCAAATAGGAATAAATGGAAAATAGGAGAATCAGTGATGTTTTATTTTTTGCTGAAATCAAAGAGGATGAGGATTATGGTTATATATTTACTAATATCTCATAGAATAACAAAGATAATTTTAATCACCATATCAACATCAAACTAACTCAAACCTATGGAAGATTAGCAATGCTATATCCTATCCTAAACAGAAATTCCAAATTAAAACCAGAAAAAACTGTTCTTATATTTAAAACCATTCTCAGGCCACTGCTGATGTATGGGTGTGAAGTCTGTGGAGCAGCATCCTTTACGAAAAGGAAAAAACTACAATCTTTTCAAAATAAAGTCCTAAGAATCGCAGTTAATGCTCCTTGGTTCATAAGAAATAGCTAATTCTATTTATTCATAGCCAACGCTATTTCAATAGAGGATTACATCAAAAAATGGTTCATGAAGTTCCACTCCCAGTTGCCGACAGTTAAAGGGGCAGTGACCTACAACCTGGGAAACCCAACATCAACCTGAAGACTGAAGCTCAGACTGCTGCTGGACATTCTGCTATAAATTTTAATAAATATAAAATTAATTAATAGCCAAACTACCTCTATTTTACTTATTATTATTACTCATTTTATTTATTCATTATTTTTTTTTCTCTTTTCTTCTCTTGTCCTTTTTTCAAATTAACTTGTTTCTTTTTACTATTAGAGGGCAATTGTTTGTTTTATTTAAGTGTACCAATATCATTATTTTTTGTTATAAATTTTACTTTCCCCTTTTATTAAGAAGCATTATTCTTATCTATTTATTTTTTTTTCTTTTAATTTGAACATTGTATATAGTTAGGGGTGTCTTTTGTACGAGACTATACCCTAAAGCAATGTAAAATAGTGAAGAAATAAAAGAGAATGAAGATGAAACGAATTTCCTCTATTAATATAATCAAATATCAGAGCTTAGATGGGATGCTGAATCAAATTAAGAATTCCGGCCATAGCCAACTAATACACCAACAGCTCTGGCTCCAATTTTAACCTGATTCAATTAGCCAAGTTGAGAATTCTAAACAACATCAATCATAGCCATTATGCAATCCATGTTGGAGCATTTCCAAAGGGCTTAAAGTACATATTAGGTTCCACAGAATGGCTCCACCAGTTCCAAACCATCCCTACCAAAGAGGAACTGTAGTACATTAAATAAAAAAACTTAGCCCTGGAAATCCTACCTTAATAATCAATCTACTGTGACCAAGTAAACAATACATAATTATATTAAAAACAATCATTTACTGCTGAATAATTATATTTACTTATGCATGATCGATATTTGGCAAACATGTTTCTGAAAGAGTCTGAGTCTGTGTAAATCAATTATACTTGTTACACATGCACCTGTAAAATTTATCTCCCCAATTAAGGGGATAAATAATTTTCTCGAAAAAACATAGACAATACATACTGATATAAAAATATACCTTTTTTTGAATAGTATCATTTTTCTTATCAGGTAGAATTATGATAGCAAAAATGCAAGTAAGCTGGAAAATAGCACCTATATAAAGGCCAACACGAATAAGGAAATCTGCGGTTGTTTCTGGAGGTATCTCAACATCCATGCTGGAACAAATGAAAAATAATGTATTCATGAAACATATTCCATTACATCAATATCTCATTAAATATCTACAAGACCATACTGATAGATTAACAAGTTGAGAGCTGAAATTGAGCCATGTTCAACGTTTTAATTTGCTACAGTGAGGCTGACATTGAAGCATGTTAAACATTTTACCGGCATGTTTAGATAGGGACTAGATAATTCCAGCCTCAAAATAGTGGCTTGTAATTTGGTGAGACCCTTTAGAATCTCTAGACAATATCCTTCGAGATACTTAACAAAACAATATCGAGAAATTCATGAAACCAAAAGTTAAAGTAAAGAAATCAAGTTAGTAGTTTTAAGTGGTAAATAAAATGCAACAACTTGTATTATTCATAATAAAAACATATCAAAATTAAATATTCAAGAAAGTTTATTTCTTAATCTACTTTAACAGGAAAAGGTAAATATTGAACAAATTCTAATACTATCGTCACATATCACCTACCTGTTTTGGTGATTTTATATATATCAATAAACAAATATATTATCCACCAATAGTTTTCGTTCAATGTTAAAAACTTTTAAACATCAAGCAGACTAGAACTTGGACACAAAATTATTTTTAAACGATGACAATGTACACAAATACTTTAAAATATCTACTTGTCAAATTTGAACAGAACATCTCGAAAACAAAACAATCCAAAGAAGAAGGATTACAGGAAGCACAATAGTTAAAGTATGCTAGACAAACTTATTATTATAGTGTTTATCAATTATCTTTTTTTTATTATAATAATATTCTCTTCTTCTTCTTCTTTAGCTTTCCTCTTTAACGCCTCTCAGCGTAAAGGAGCATTCAGCCAGGAATTCCACTCTTCCCTATTTCTCCCTAGGTCCCTCGCTTGTCCGAGGTCCTTCCCCTTCGCTCTATAGAGTCGCTCAATGTAGTTGAGATATGACATCCTAGGGCGGTTCCTAGATCTTCTGCCATCTGGGACATATTCCATAGTCTTTAGAGGATCTGGTGGTCCTCTGTGGTGGTTCATCCTGATAACATGGCCGAACCACGTCAGCTGTCGAGCTTGAAAGATCTCTTTCACGGGGCTACCTGTAACTCCTGACAAATCCTTCTATTACGAACTCGGTCCCTCCTTGTTTTTCCAACCGTCCTCCGCAAAAATTTCAATTCGGCAGCGGTGATTCTGCTCTCCTGTCGGTCTGTAATTATCTAACTCTCCGCTCCATACAAGAGTATGGCCAGATACACTGTCTTGAAGATATGTAGCTTGACATTTTTGCTCACTTCCCTCTTCTTTACCACAGTGTTACATATCTAGTAGTAAACTGAATTTGCCTTTCTAATCTTATTAGTCTACTTTCCCAGATCCCTCTATCACTGTACCCAGGTAGGTGAAGTCTATCACCACGTCTAATTAATCTCCATTTCTCATATGTAGATATCCTCATTTCATATATGTAGATATGCATATCAATTACAACTTATCAACTGAGTCCACAATTAATACCACGTCGTCGGCGTAGATAAGCTGTATCACTACAGGATTAAGATTCCTTCGTCCCAGGAATGTCCTGTCCGTTCTTCTTTTACAAATGGATGCCACTTTATCTATAAGCAACAACGGACTTAGGGTGTCTCCTTGTTTGACCCCCTTTGCAATATTGAAATATTTTAACTCTAGCCCGTTCAACCTGACTATCCCTTTAGGCTCTTGATATATAGATTTAATCGCCTCTGTCAAGTTTCTTGAACGTTCTTCGCTCTGAGAGCTTCCCATATTTCATCTCATGGAACCGAGTCAAAGGCAGATTTGAGGTCAAGGAAAGCCAGGTACATATTTTTATCCAGGTCTCAGGATTTCTATAAAATATTTCTTAATGAGAAAATGTGGTCATGGATTTGAAGCCCGGGGGTGAACCCTGCTTGCTCTTCTCCTACTAGGTTTTCAACTAGTGGTCTTTAGCGACCCACCAATATGGATGTATATAGCTTGTACGCGACTGGCGAGAGGCATATAGGTCTATAGTTAGAGCATTCTGCCTGACATGTTTTCTTGTGGATTGGTATTATAATATTATATTCCCAATTCGTAGGAATCCTTTTTTCATCCCAGGCTTTCTGGTAAAGGACTTGCAATGCTCGCACCTGCTCAGGGCAGCCATTCTTTATTAATTCAGCTACTACACCATCCCATCTTGGCGCTTTTTCTGTTCTCATTTTGTATATGACTCTCTCTACTTCCTCTTTCTCAATCACCTCGTCGTACTCTTCCTCATTCCAGTTTCCATTTCCGTCGGTTGACTGGTGATCATCAATACCAAACTGATTCATGTAATGATGTCTCCAGACCTCCAATAGCTCTGTCTTCTGTGACTACTTTTCCTTCCTCACTCTTCATGTTTCTCACTGCTTTGCTTTTACGTCCTCTTAGAGCTTTAATTTTTTTTCCCAGAAAATCCTGATGTTTTCCCAATGATCCTAATCTAACTAATCAGCTCGAAATTTAAAAACGTTTGGAGGTTATGGCTACGGATCAAGTTCACAGTACCATTATACGATTTATTACCATTAATTATTCTTTTCTTTATATTATCACTGATTTTATTTTTTGAGTTAATTTCAGTTCCAAGCAAGGTATATGGAATTATCAACAGTTTGAAAGGTGAAATTGTTGTATTTTAGATTACGCGACGATCCGCTTGCTTCGGAAGTTGACTTTACCTCGCATTTTATAAATACGAATCCAACTCTTTACTTTAATGGTCCAACTTAATGAGTACCTCACTTAACCTTTTTCACGTCTTGCTTAAACCACAATGTTGTCTACGTAACCAAGAATCTGATTAGCCGATGTACCAGGTGGTTAATCATTCATAAAAGATCTATAACTGAAATAGTGCCAAAATCAGAGACTAGCCCATATATATAAACGTTCTAAGAAAAATCTACATTTAAAAATGTTACTAATCACCTAAAATCATTACGTTACAAAAAAAAGAAGAACTAGAGTAAGTAAAAAAACGATTTATAATATTTAGCGAATTATGCATTTTTTATTTCATGATTTTCAATGTGATTTGTGATATCCCTAACACAACAAGTTCTTTAATCAATATTGAACTCATTTTAATATTATAATTTATAAAAAAAAAGTAATTATTTTGTTAAGGTTATAGTGTACCGAACAGGCTCGAGAACACTGCTAGTTGTGTACTAGTACCTCTAGTAATAACAACTCTTTAATTTATAAATAAATTACTATAATTACAAAAGGATGAGTATTAAAAATGCCTTTTAACTTATTTCTTCTACCAGTTTATGTTAGCTCTTAGCAGGAATGAATGACATTGACTGTGTTGCTCAAGAACGGCGCCTTGTTTTAAAATTGGAAATAATTGGATTTTTGAATTTTTATAAATTTTTCTTCGATTTATTTTGGACTAAGGATATGCGTGAGTTTATATTATTTAAAATTGTGGCATTAATAATAAAATCATTTTGTGTTTTATCATTTATTCTTTTAATCTCTCTAAAATTTCTCATTATTGAATACAAATTTGTTGTACTACTGTCCCTCTAGATTTCATTTTCAATTTTAAGTACACTATAATTGATTAATTTCTCAGACATCGCAAAATTTTTCTATCACACTTCTCTTAAATTGATATGTAAGCCTAGTACCTCCAGATTTTTGGTGTTTACTATGAAGTAATGCCTATTTATTTCCTCCTTGTCTATTAAGTTTTAATTTTATACTTTATTTCTGGAGAGTTATTGCTCCTCCTTGTTTTGTTTTTTTGCCCTTTACTTGATCTCTTATGATTACTAAATGGCATGATTTGTATTGTGATAGTGAAGGTAGATGTTAGATGTTTATGAAAATATTGAGTTCACATATTTATGAAATATTCATAATTATGTCTTATTTTTCATATGATGAATATAATGTAAAGATGATACATAAATTAATTACAAATGAAGTAAACTAGGATGGTAGATAGAAGTGTTAACTAGTTATAAAATTGCTCTGTAATTTATTATTGTGTTGGAAAATTGTTATTAATGGAAAGTCATAAGAGTAATATAATAATTGGCTTTATGAAAATTTGTTGGGAAAGATTCAAGGATTTATATTTTTATCTACCCATCAAGAAAGTGTTTACTGTTTATCTTACTTTTCAAATTGTAGAGATGGTGCGTATCAACATTTTATATTTTTATGATTGTCACTGATTTATTTTGAATTAAAACATTTTATTGTTATGCATTTTGCAATTAATTTACTGAATAGAAAAAAGGGGAAAACTGGCTCTAATAGTGGGAAATTTAAAACCTACTTATACTATTGTAATGTCTGCTTTATTTAGATCATAACTGTTTATTTTCTCTTGCTATGCTGCCTCAAAAGGGGTCGGCAAACCCCCCAATATATCCTTTTCAGTGAAGTTAAGGCCTGTATTAACCTGTAGCAATCTTTATTAGTGGGTTTTCAATTTCCAGCTACAGAAATTGTTTTGAGAACTATTACTGAAAAAAGGATTAATTAAATATTCGCATACATATAAGACTGATTAAAATAAGCATATAGTCTGCTACATTAATAGTGAATTTTAATGCTATTTTAGGTTATGTTATACTTTATGTATAAGCCTAGCCTTTTTATATATTATTCACATATGTTTAAATGTATTGATTGGCTTTTTGTTATTTTTCAGCACCACGTCCAAAATAAATTTATTCCTCTGTTATCAGAAAAATAGTGGATCTTTTACAAACTATTGATGTTTGACTATATTGAAATGAAAAGTCACTATTAATCGGAAGCATTATGTACTTCTGTTCTTTAAAGCTTGGAAAGAGTACTTGTGGCTCCAAAGCTCTTCTCCGTTTAATTCCTATACCTAAAACATGCATTTCATTACTGAGCTTGGATAATCGAAAAACTCCTTCTAAGAGAAAGCTTTCTAAAGAAAGATTTTCTAACAATAATAAAACCAATGGAAGAGTGTTTACACGCCATGAAATCACTAAAAGAGGTAAATTAATGTTAGAAAATATTGGAGCTGCTAGGTCTTCAATTAAAGAAAAGATGGAAGCTATAATAGAGGTATATTAATTTTTTTAACTTAGGGGAAGAAAATATGTATGTGGATCTATGTAATATTTATGTTTTTATTTAACCTGTGATGAAATTGAATCAATTATTATTGCAATAGCTATTTACCAAACAAGTAGTGCAGATTTTTGGAGAGTTATTACTAAAAATATTTTTAAAAACTAAATAAGTAAATATTGAAAATAAGATATTAAATGTAGATAGAAACTATGAAGAAGATGGTCAGGGTTGCGGTCAAAATAGGAACAAAATAATTTTCAACTATTTATTGTCCAACGTTTTGCCCCACTTTACAGGGCTTCATCATGGCTGTTCATGACGATAGGTTAAACAGCCCATTTTTATACTTTCCTATCTCTTAAACAGCCCTGCAAAGTGGAGTGAAACATCGGATAATAAATAGTTGAAAATTATTTTGTTCATTTTTTGACCGCCACCCTGACCATCTTCTTCATATTTTAAATTATACAGTCAACTATTTATGTATATATAGATAGAAACACTTTGAACAAATGTTTAATTTGGAAAAAAAATTATTTTGCAGTAATTCAATTTTTCCCTAGTTTATATTTATCTACCCCAAATCCTCAAAGAATGGTAGTAGTACAGGTTATTTTTCCTTTTTTTTTATGTGTGTTGTTATTCTATAATGATTCCCATCTGTTTGTTCTAGAAAGAAAATATATGGACAATACCTAATATCCTTTGTTGTGCACGTATTATTGCATCACCGTATTTAGGTTACTTGATATACCATGAAGAATTCAATATTGCTTTTGTCGTTATGTTGCTTGCTGGCTTAACAGACTTGGTAAGTATTTTTTTGCTATTTTCCGTCCTTTGGTACTATTTTTTCACAGTGGAATAAATGAAAACTTCATTCCTCATTCTTAATACATAATACATTAATTAATACAACCCTAGAGAATTCATCACATTATTCACTATTGCTTACCACTTTACACTTGTTGAATTTTCACTCTTTATTGTGATTAAAAAAAAAAATTGTGTTTGTCTCTAAAATTGAATTATGAAAAGGGAAGTAATTATAGTATGCTAAGCCTCAGAACTGGTTAGGTACCAAATATAGGGTCATACAACCTCCATTCGACACAAATGATTACCATTGGATTCCAAATTTCTCAAAGTGCCAGTGAATCATTCTCTCAATTCTTACTTTTGTACCATTATTTCAATAAATGTTATTTTAAAATAATTGGTTTCAAAACTCTGATGGTGACAAACTGGCAGGTTGAGACGTGACAAGTCAAATGTTAAAGATTTCAACACAAACATCTGGACCCAGCAAAACATTCCATGGGAATGTACAGGGCTCTGTGTTTTAAAGCCCTAAAATTTAGTATTTCCTAGATGTGCATGGATTACCGCCAGCCACATAGATGCACCCTACACTTGTACGTCATAAATGGCATATTGTTGAATTTCTAATTTCATGGAGCCCAACTGAATTGTGCTCCCATATTTTACTTTTCTGTCGCAAATAGATAAATTTGACAAAAATGTTAAATAACACTTCAGCTGTAAGGCCACATTTATCTTTGAAAATTTTTTATGAAGTCAGGAAAGGTATACTTTATATAAAATTTCTTTGGGGTGAGAAAATCCATGTTTTAAAAGATTTATGTGATTTACTCTAGTAGAGTAAACAGGTGATATTCAAAGTAAGGTCTCCTTTTTTTTTTGTAGTCAAATCATCACCATGTCACTGTGTTCTTATTGTATTTATGTATTTTCCTCTTCGTTAATTGTGGTAAAGATTTTCCTACACTTCTTATTTAAATCAAATGTCATTTTCTTGCCTAGCACTTGATTCATTTAAAGTTGAATGTATTCTAATGACTAAATAATTTTTTTTTTTTATTACTTTTTCAGAATTTAATTTATAGTTTTAATATCTTTTCATATTTGATAACAATTGTATGAGGCATTTTCAGAAAATAAGAGTAATGTTGGGCAAATCGGGGTATCTCCTGTACACAACTAGCACTGGAAACCAATACTGTCTTATAGTGTCTATTCTGTGAAATTTGTCAGATATAAATCCCACGAAGAGGATAGTGCCTGGTGTCATAAGGTTCCTTCTTTCGAAGATGATTACTACAGCACGATAATGTGAAACCCTAATAAAGCTCAAGAGAGCAATCCAAAGCAAGTGGAAGAGAATATTGACTTTCATAACACCCTCCCACATACTAAGGCCATTAAGGTGCTTATGAACTTGTTTGGTTGGGACATGTTGAACCACACTGCTTACATAATGACTAACATGGGTGGGGGAAAAAAATAAATGTCACATCTTTCAAACAGTATAGAATGGGAAGGTGATTACGTAAAAAGAATTAGTAACATATTTACCTACAATTTCCTGTCTTTTTTTTTTAATATATAAAAAATTGAGTACTCTTACTTTCTGGACATGCCTTGTATTGCAACTACTGAGTATTTTTAGTATAAATTTAAGATCAAATCATTACCTTTTAATTTACCTCACTGCCTTTGTTTTTCTTTTGAAGCTAACATAATTGTAATTGTAGTCTCAATTCCAAATAAGTTTCATTCTTCATTGTCTGTACATGTAAATGATATCAATTACCATACTATATTTTTCATCTGTAAAATGTTTTTTATGGTTTCAGTTAATTTTTTGGATTTATTTTCAGTTAGATGGATTAATTGCCAGGAATTTTGCATCTCAAGCCTCTAAATTAGGTTCATTTTTAGATCCAATGGCTGATAAAATATTAATATCTTCACTCTGTATTTCTTTAACATGTGTGGACCTGATGCCAGGTATGAATAAATTTTAAAATAAGCCAAATAAAATTTTTAAAAAAATCATCAATTATCCATTTCTAGCGTTGTTATTAAAAGTAATTTGAAAATGCTAATAAATGATTTACTTAATTCTAACTAGTGTAATTTTTTGGTGTTTCTTTGATAATACATACTATGCTACATATAAATTCAAAGTATTGTATTGTTAAAAACATCATCTACACAATTCCATTTACAAAGGGTTATTTTAGGAATAACTGTATTTTTAGGTTGTGTTTCTTTTCTGAACTTTTTCTTCCATAAAATTACGGTATGACCAGTATTCTAGGTCAACTTGTATTTGGGATCAACTTACATTTGGTCTTGATCCAAGAAAATATACTTTATATTAATGATAAGTTATAACTTGTTCACTTTTTATCACACATTTGGAGAGAAAAAATCTAACAAGATAATTTGTTCAAAACGGATTCAGAGATAATACATATGTTCAAGGCAAATGATATGTTTAAGCTCAGAGTTTAGAACAAAAGTGATTGTTACATAAAACCAAAACAGAAGAATAACTGATATAAATGGTACTTAATCAATTAAGATAAGACAATACTTAGTTGCATAGTTAAATTTAAGCAGAAATAAATAATTAGAAAGGAAATGAAACTGATACAAGGAAATATCAGTACTTTATTTTTCTTTTGATACTATGAACTACTCCATTATTTGAAGAATGGTTGAAATAAAAACATTGTCTCTTGCAGATGGACAAATAAAAAACATTTTTTCATTCAACTACTAATTTTTTTTAAAGTTAAATGCTTTATCACAATATTTTAAATTTATTGTGATCCTATTTATGTATGTAGCATCTATGAGTAATTTTGGTATGTTTGTTTCTTTTTGAAATGTATTAAATTTGGAAATTAATTTCTTATTAGTAGTTTAATTTTTATCCAGAAAATAATGTTCAAAATGGGGGATAGTGGTAACTTATGTTTGAACTAATATGGTACATTCTTCATGGGATTTACTTTAAAGATTAAAAATTAAGTGGGTAGATGTTTATGTGAAAAGTATTTGTTCTTTTTACTATTGATGAATTTGGCTACTATTACTTTAATGCAGGAAGTGTTTTTTTTTTATACCAACTTAAGTTCTGTCCTCCTACCATCTGCGACTCCACCCTCCTCCATTTTCTTGTCTTCTCAGAGGAACATTCATTATATTTTATTAAAAAATTATATAATCAGTTTATATGTGTGGAAATATATTTTCAATGTGTATTTTTGATAACATTTTTCAGTATTTCTTACTGGACTGATTTTAAGTAGAGATGTTGCCTTAGCTTCTGCAGGCTTCTATATACGCTACAAGTCACTTCCTCCTCCTGTAAGTTCATTAATTTCTTTTATCTTCTGCAAACTCTTTCTGCAAGTTTTGATGAATTTTATCAGTTTATTTATATACGTTTGAGTGTTTTTGTGTAGATATATGTGTAAAATGATAATATTTTGGAGATGGTCAAGGCTGTGGTCAAGAAGAAATAAAAAATAGTTCTATTCATTTATTTATTGCCGACCTTTCGACCCACAATGTAGGTCTTCATCAGGACTAAAAATAAAAAGTTACAAAGAAGGTAGAGTCAATGTAGGAGTAAATGAGTGATTTAAAAAAGATGTAAAATTGGATGTATACAAACTATCAAAAACTTAAATAAAATAGTAAGGAGGATGAAGATAAATAAAAAAAATATTTTTATCCTCAATAAAATTTATTTACTCTTACATTGACTCTACCTTCTTTGTATTTTTTTATTTTTAGCTCTGATGAAGATTTACATTTTGGGTTGAAACAATGGCAGTAAATAAATAGATGAGGACTATTTTTTATTTCTTCTTTACTGCAGCCCTGACCATCTTCAAATTCACACATATGACAGTATTATATCTTTAAAAACATTTTGTATTAATATATAATTTGTTTTATGTTTGTTTGAATGAATATACTAACAGTTTTTAGAATATATACTTACACATATGTACGAGGGCTGTCCAGAAAGTAACAGACGTTTTGAAATAAACTTTACAAATTGAAAAATTTCTGAAAGAAGAACTCAAAGTTCATTGTATACATTTGAAAGGTACACCCTTAAGCTATTTTTCTACATAATTGCCATTCAAATTGAGACATTTATCATATCGTGGTACAGGTTTTTCAATACCCTCTCTATAGAAATCTGCCGCCTACAATTTCAACCATTGGTTTACATCGGCATGCAGTTCGGTGTCAGTATCAAAACGTTGTTTACTGAGCTATTTTTTCATCACTGGGAAGAGGTGGTAATTGCTCAGCGCTAAATCCGGGCTGTATGGTGGAATGTCAAACACCTCTCATCCAAAACCATCCAAGAGTGCCCGAGTACGATTGGCCGTGTGTGGACGTGCATTGTGAAAAAACTTGGTGCTAAGTTTTCCCTAACGCTTATTTTATATGGTGAGCCGTAATTTTCTTAGTGTTTCACAATACCTTTCTGAGTTGATTGTTGCTCCACATTCCAGAAAATCAACGAGAAGCAGTCCCAAAACACAGTAGTCATGACCTTTCTTGCTGACAGCGTTTGCAAACACTTTCGTGGTTTCTTAGGAGAATGTGTGTGCGCCCATTCCATTGACTGGTGTTTTGTTTCACTGTTAACATGCTTGACCTATGTCTCGTCCCCGGTTACTATACGATCCAGAACTACATTACCATTTGTGCTGTATTCTTGGAGAAAGTGCTACAGCCAATCTCTGTTTCTCATGGTCTTCCGTTAGGATTTTTGGAACCCACTGAGCACAAAATTTGTGGTAACCAAGCTTCGCCACCACAATTTAATGCACCAAACTCCATGAAATTTGGGGAAAATGTTCTGACAGTTCTGTAATCGTGAAACGATAGTTTTCACGAATTTAGTCATTGATTTGCATTGCCAGGTCATCAGTCACAAAGCCAGGCCTACCACTGTGGTCCTCGTCATGAACACTGGTACGGCCATTTTTAAAATAAATGTACCATTGTGTCACTCGACTTTTACTCATTATCTCCTGTCCATAAACATCACAAAGCTGACGATAAATTTCAATTGGCCTGTTGTTTTGAGTCAACAAAAATCGAATCACAGACCGCACTTCACAAGTCGCGGGATTTTCTATTGCAGGGCACATTTTGACGACTCACTGAGAAAAACGTGAAGAACACACAGTCCTCACGGTACAACAGCTGGATGCGTACTGAATGTAGTAACGTTCAGACACCAAGATGGCGGCTCTAACCCCACCCACCGCCACTATAAGCCAAAGCGTCTGTTACTTTCTGGACAGCCCTCGTATATATATTAAACTTTGTTGTACATTTTTTTAGAAAACCTAATTAAATATCTATATATTTTTTTAAAGAAAACACTTGCTCGCTATTTTGATGCTACCCATGCTACTGCCAAACTAGCTCCTACTGGAATAAGTAAAATTAATACCACTGTCCAGTTAGCTGCAGTTGGCATTGGATTGATGTCACCAGTATTTGGTTTTGTAGGTCATCCTCATCTTGACTATCTGTGGTTAGTGTCTAAATTAGCATTTTTAACTATTCTAATGATTATGTTTCTGTTCAATCTTAAAAATAGATAAAGTAAGTCTGTTTGAATAACTTTATTAGTTAGTAAGTCGAATGGTATTTACTCTAATACTAATATTATAATCAAAATAACTGGTTTTACATTTTAAGATGAAAGGAATATGGTCCGGGTGCGGTCAAAAAAACTCAAATAGTAGAATATACTATTTTATTGAGCCAACGTTTCGCCCCACGTTGCAGGGCTTCGTCAGGGCTAAAAAAGATACAAACACATAGTTACAAAAGGAAAACAA
>NW_027105275.1:44025-49654 GCF_000696795.3 Halyomorpha halys
ACCGCACCCGGACCATATTCCTTTCATCTTTACACACGGTCAATCAATATCTTCCAGTTTTACATTTTAGTTTTAAAATTTCTGCTATATGAAAAATGTATGTCATGGCTACTTTAACTATCATCTTTAAAAATTACCTCAACCCATTAACATATTTTTAGGATCTGTTGTCCACCTCTTGAATCCAGATTGGTTAGTTTTCTTGTTTGAACTAGTTTTTTCACTTTTTAGAATGTTTACCTACATATCATTCATTATGACAATAACCAATAAGAAAATTCATAATAGATT
The DNA here is from genome assembly GCF_000696795.3 of Halyomorpha halys. Lineage (NCBI taxonomy): Eukaryota > Metazoa > Arthropoda > Insecta > Hemiptera > Pentatomidae > Halyomorpha > Halyomorpha halys. The sequence goes on from NW_027105275.1 coordinate 44,317, forward strand.
GTGGAAGTGCATTAAACTAATAAAAATAAAATATTTTATTATTTCATATTTTTAACAGTTTCATTACTGCTGCACTTTTTTAGGATTCCGATGTAAAAAGCCAATTTAATTTAATAACTTTATATTATTAAAATCTTTAACTATAGTACATAGTAATCATCAAAAAGCATATATAATATGCTACTACAAGCCTGATACAGACTAGGTATTATCCTGTAGTTTCCTTATATTTTCTTGAAATAATTTTTTGTGGAGGAAAGAGTTGTAAATCTTAAACAATTCTGGATAGATGTTGATAATTAAGGAGAAGTTGGAGCAGTGCAGTTCAGGTAGAAAACACATAGTCATTTAAACTTATTTTTAATATATACCTAAGTTGTAGGGCATCTTTTTGGCTGAGCAAAATAAGATACAACCATGGAAGTATAAAAGAAACAAAGAATTAATGTAGATATTGTTATATTAAAAATTTATTTAAAATAAATATAAGGGAATTTAATAATTTTGATTTATTCTGAGATCTAAAATATAGCTTTGAAGATGACAAGGTTTAAATGAAAAGATTAAATATTAAATAGATATCAGAATTTTATTTTAAATTATATATAATATTATTGACTCTTATCACAGGGCGGGTTTTCCAGACAATCAGAACACAATGACACTTAACTAAATTAATAGCTACTTTTACAAATATAATTAAAATCTAGGTAGAGCAAACTAACCAATTAATATGATTCTTTGATGGCTGATGGTTCTCGATGTCTTCTATCTCAAAAAACAACCACTGACTGTAAACAAAGTATTGATCCTCTACTCTTTTAACGCACATTCAATCTCTCAGCGATACAAACAAAGAGTCACTTATTCTTCTTGGATGATTCTTGATGGCTTCTTTTTCTCTAGATGTCTACCACTGACTGTAGACAAAGGGTGATTCGCACCTCATCTTCCTGGAGACGTCCTAGTTTCCCGGACTCATTCAATCCTCCTACCATCCAAACAACCAGTCATCTCTTCGTTTGTCTGTCAATGTTCACTTATTGATTAAAAAAAATTTATTGTAGCACAATAATTGGTTAGCTTGTTCTTTAGTTTATTAAAAGAAAATCAAGTAATATTAACGTTGATACATAAAATAAAATATAAATAAAAAACAACTATTTATCAATAAAGAGGATATTACAACATAGTAGATGTAGTTTCTGTAGATTTAGGTATATATACATACTCTATTTTCTTCTATATCCATATTTATTCTTTTTTTCTTTTATACTTTCATGGTTCTGCATAGCTTGTTTTGCTCTACTCTGATGAAAGCCTACAACTTAGGCTAAAACATGTCCACACATTAATAATAAGTTAATCCTTTTTTTTTTTTTTATCTCCTTGACCACACCAACCAATTCTCCTTGATTATAAGTGCGGTAAATGATATTTCCTCTACCATGAATGTGGCTAGATTTCCTTTCTAAAGAAAAGAGCAATACATCCTGTTGTTTACTAGTAGAGGTTTATAATGAACATTTTCTTTATACATTAGCAAAAAGTGTTTTTGATAAGCTATAAAGGTTCTTGGATACAGTTTTTCACAACAGAGTACCAGTTTATAGCAGTGCAAGAGATTCAAGAATGGTAGGCTCAATCATGTCACAGTGGTACCGATAACCTATCTACGACCAAATTCAGTGGCTGTAATGTTCAATCTGAAATAACATTTTTGTCACAAATATAAATTAATAAATTAAAATAAACCTTTTATGGTTTGAGTTAAGTTATATAAATTTAATTTATGGTGAAAAATTATTATTTATTACTATATTTCCAAAGAATTTTAAGTGATAGCATGAAAAATTAAACATAGCATTAATATTTATTTATGTTGACTCTTTAACCATTGGGATTATTTCTGCTCTGTACTAAGTTTACACAAACATTTGAAAGTTTATTATTTACAATTTGTTGTATAAACTTTTTTTTTTTTTAATTTTGGTACAAATTTAACTTTTGGAAACAGAAATTGAATTTTGGATTAGGAAGTAGAATTTGGAATAATTGAATTAAGAAATAGAATTTTATTGCATAACAGCATTAAAAAAATAAAAATATTGTGGACATATCCAAATTAATGTAATATATATTTCCTCGTTCTTAGTATCAACATCTGTAGGAAAGTCACTCTCTAAATGAAATCCATCATCATCGCTTAGTGGCAATTCAGAAAGTGATGAACTGAGTACCTCTGGTTCTAACAGAGAAAGACCTGCTCAGAGATGAACCAAAGGAATGGTTCAAAAACTGTTAATTAGTGGATAAGAACTAAGAGTACATTAATTAAGTTTCTATGTGAGGCTTCACAAGATATTTTTTTCAGTATTGGTTTTCTATTTTTGTGTATATATTTTTGACTGCAGCTTCTATTTGGACTATATAATCGATAAGATATGATGTGAGTGCAGAAATTTTGTTGGGTTCTGATACAATAAAAAAAAAAAAAGAACAGTGATTTGTGCAGAGATGCACAAAATTTGCTGAACATTTCTTGCAAGAATACAAAAAAAAATTGCATTTGGATACCGATAAGGGTATTTTATTGATAGAAGAATTATTATTTATATTTATTAATAATAGTGAATAATTATTATTTATAGAAGAATTATAATTTTTCTATTTCAAGTTTTTTCATAGCCGTTTTTGAAAAGTTAGCCATTTTTGTTGTAATCAATATTAAATTAGTAGAAACTAAGGTAATATTTTGAAAAGGAAGCATAATTTTCTTAGTTTTCAAAGTCTATCTTGATCAATAACACTGTTACTGGTTTGAATCATAGATGATTTATTGAAGGAGCTATCTGTATCTTCCCCAAATCTGTATGAACCAACTTAGGGATTCTACTAGGCCACTTTTGAGATCACCAACTACTTATAGAAAGGATGTTTTATTACATTTATTAAATTTTGAAAGCTGTATTTTTCTACCTGGATTGGCTATTGGCTCTACTGTTCCATGGTTGCACCAGACAATGATGTTATCAAAAGTTTAACAAAGAGTCCCAAAGTTTTCTCCCCATTCTGTTTAGGGTCAAGTTTCCACATCATTCGGATGGGTAGTACACTGAGAGGGACACTCAACCAATAGTCAATTCATGGCTGATTGATAAGAAAAATATTACAATATTAATAGTTGGAACTCCAACCTGAGCCAAGAAGTTTGGATTATACGAGGGTGGTTTGAAAAGTTCTTGGAATCACTGCTAGATGCAGTGCTAGAGCAACGAGGTTCCCACGCAATAATCACACATCCTTTGTGAGAGAACATGTGGTGTGAGTGGTAATGATGACTCTTTGTTATTGTTTTATGCGTAGTGATTTGTGACAATGGAAAAAACTGAGATTCGAGCAGTGATTAAGTACTTTGTAAAGAAAGATATGAAAGCAAAGGAAATTCATGCCGACTTTCAAAACACACTGGGGGACTCTACTCTTCCATATTCAACTATTGCCAAGTGGACCAGCGAGTTTAAATTTGGTCAGGAGAGCTTAAATGATGATCCTCATAGTGGACGGCCAAAAAGTGCTGAAACCTCAGTATTTATCGCAAAAGTGCATAAAAAAGTCATGGAGGATCGTCGACTGAAAGTGCGTGAGATTGCTGAAGCTGTAGGGATGTCATCTGAGTGGGTATATCACATTTTAAACGAAGAATTGGAAATGAAAAAATTATCCACATGATGGGTGCCGCGCAGCAGATTGGAATTGTCCAAACAAAATCTGGCCCGTTTTCAGGGCAACTAACAAGATTTTTTGCACCGGTTTGTGACTACAGATGAAACGGGTCCACTACTATACCTCAGAGACAAAACAGTGGAACAGTGCAGTCAAAGCAGTGGAAACATGCTGAGTCACTACCACCAAAGAAAGCAAAGGCAGTACGTTCGGCCGGAAAGGTCATGACCTCAGTTTTCTGGGATGCAAAAGGCATTCTGCTGATAGATTATTTTCCTACTGGTCAAACAATTATGGGGAAATACTACACAAACCTCCTAGCCCAATTACAGGAAAAGATACGCAAAAAACAAGTGCTATTGCCATGGCAAAACTTCAAGAACTGAGGTACGAATTGTGGCCACATCCACCTTATTCATCTGATTTGGCACCATCAGACTTTCATCTCTTCCCCATGCTGAAAATTTTTCTAGGTAGACAGAGATTTCCTACAATAGAAGAACTGACAGCTGAATTGGAGAGGTATTTTGCAGGCCTGAAGGAATCTCATTTTCAAGATGGGATCAAGGGATTGGAACTTCACTGGACCAAATGCATTAGTCTATAGGGAGACTATGTTGAAAAATAAAAGCAGTTCCACCAAGGTAAGACACTTCTTTCTTGTACACTCCGAGAACTTTTCAAACCACCCTTGTATTTCCTTACCAACTTTTCCATTGCACTTCTTTTAAGTTATTAAATGAAAGTAAATTGGACATAAAAAAATATAAGTTAAAAAAAGAAGGAATGATTTGGAGTATTCAGTTCCATCTAAATTCTTTATGTATGACCTAAGAAAACCACAACTAACCTCTCTAGAGTGAAAAAGTTATTTTCTTTAAGACTTGCCTTGTGCTAAATATACCTTGACAAAATACAGCAGAGAATAGTGAATTATTGCACCTACCATATTTTCCAGATATTATTTTTTCAGATTAACTTTTTTTCATGCATTCTGGTTCTTTTCAAGCATGAATTAAATTTTGATTACATTAAAAATAAGTATTTAGTGTGTTTTGTAATTTTAGTACACAACTTGTAGAAATAGAAGTCATTTTATACAATAGTGTAATTGTATTTATGCTATTATATCAGAATCAGTTGTGAAAAATGTGGATAATTTTAATAGTTTACTGAATAGAAAAATCAAAATCATCGGTTTTGTTGTGACATGGTTATTTATTGACTAATAAATTCATTTATGAAATCCTTGTAGTATTATTATTATTATTTTTATCTTACATTTAATTTATCTCAGGGTTATATATGAATGCTTTTTAATTAAAAAATATATTATTTAAATTGCAATTCTAAAAATTTAAATCATATTTGGATGGCTTTTGGTAGAAATTGGTGAGTTCATCTCTTGTATTTGTTTTACAAATTTTATTTTATATGTTTTTTTTAGATATAATTGCAGAACTACTGCTCCACAATCTAAGCTATAGCTATTATTTACTTTTATGATATTTTTTTAGTTTTATGATTAAAATTTACATATTCTTTATCGAGTAAATCATAATGATAATTTGTATTCAATAAATATTATATTTATTTATTTGAAAAACAATAC
>NW_027105275.1:49704-72510 GCF_000696795.3 Halyomorpha halys
CAGCCTCAGAATTTCAAAATGTTATTAACTACATTTCTCTTAATCATATATTCAATTACTTTGATACATAAATAAATGTTTGTTACAAAAATGATGCAATATCTAATGATATATATTCTTCATAATGATAATTTGTATTCAATAAATATTATATTTATTTATTATATTATCTATTTATTATGTTTAATAAAGTAATGATATTTATAGAAGATATTTGTTTTATGTATTACTGTATGTTTTTATCTCTTCTGTTTTTCTAGGTACTTTACAGCTACTTCTACTATAGCATCAGCTCTAAGTTATGTATTCACCAAAGATACTTATAAAATATTAAAGAAACAGAAATAGTTATTTGTAAAGAATTAACAAAAAAAAAAATAAATAAAAAATATTGATTTATTAAAGATTTCATTACATTATATCAAACATTTTATGAGGCCCATTTCAAATTAAAATATATTTTTTGTATTTCTAGTCTAAAACATGAATTTAAATATTTTTTATTACAACCTTGGGCTTTATAATTTAATAATACTGCTGTTAAAATGAACTTAATATATGTTATTTATATTAGTGATTATGAATATATTTGTATATTTTGTTATTGAATATTAATATATTTTATCTTTTAATTTTTAAAATCATGATGAAGAGTGGATAAGAAATGATTTAAAAAATAGTTAATAAAGGGATGTTTCTTTAAAAATAGATTTATTTTATAATACAATTTTTTTTTTCAACAGAAGGTATTGTATAATGTAATTATAATTATACCAAGTAGGTTGTAAAATAATTTCATTCTTATGATTTCCTTTATTGGCTGCACACCATTTATTGACATTTTGGATTATTCGCCCGTCATTAGGATTCATTATATTTTTATTGTTCATCATATTATTTCTCATTTCCTACATAACCATGGACATATATTATTTGTCAAATAACATTGTTACCAAGAAAACTTTAGTTATTTTTTTCTTTTCAATATCTCATAATTTATTTGGCTTGAATGAATTATATGATTGTAAAAGGACAGAATTATTAAAGTTTTCCTCGTAACAATATAATTTTTGAATTTTGTCAGAAAAGTATAAATATGGATATGCACAAAACAATATGATGAACAATAGAAGCAAGATAAATCCTGTTTTAGAGGAGATATCATGAAACATTGAAAACCAATATGTATACACGAGTGAAAGAAATATATTATATTTATGTTCTGTTATTTTACAGTAATATACTGTTAGATTAATTCATTTTGTATTTTTGTTTTATTTTTTATATGATTTATTCTTAAATTTTTTTATTAGTATTATGCATTGTAAAACAAATGAATTTCTTGAGACTGGTTTAGAAAATCTAGATAAGATCTATTTGTTGAATTTCTGTACTTTATAAGTAATAAAGACTCACATTGTTTTTATTTTTCATAAACACTTCATCATGTATGTCATTCACTCAGAAAGAAATAAATCAAGACAAAACTGGAAGCATATCTCAGCTTAATTAATATAGACTTCAAGCTTGCTAAACAAGAAAGTTTTTCTAGAATGGAAAATCTGTTATCCAGTTAGAGGTGATTAAAAAATTATTTAACTGCTTAAAATCTCACTTCAAATGATTTTAATGAAGACAAATTTTACTTTTTTTTTTTTTAAGAAACTTTTATCCATATTACTGTGATGAAATGATCCTCATGTTGCATTAGGAGAATTGAAAAACAATTTGTCTAGACTGTGACCTGCTCAAGCACATAAATCTTAAAGAAAGACTTACGTTTACGATAAACATGAAAAGTGCACCCACTTCTTCGTAAGAGAGGATTGTGTCTAGCAACCCCTAGTGCCACCATATTCTGGACCGCAGAATGTTCTTAATCGCAATGAAAAATACTACCTTGTGCAACTTTAAGACCGGATATCAAGCATATCAATAGATCATTTGATGTCAGCATTGCGGGATATCAAAGATATGATCCAGCTATTGGAGATGCTGATGGTGACAGTTGAAAGACCCACCGTACATATCTGAAAATTAGGCAGTCAGCGGCCAGAAATATTTAATTTAACCCACTCCCAAAAAAAATAACAACTACAAAAAAATAAGAACCTAGACTCCGAAATCAAAAACCCGGGTTTTGGAGGCGACCGATCATAACCTATTTTTTTATACAATCTGATGTGTTCTTATGTCACACTAATTCCTACTGGTTACCTCCTCTATCTTATACAATTTCTTCCATTCGTAAGGACTTACAGCTAGTTGCTTATGGAGTGGATCCTTCCAGCAAGGATCTACAGCTAGTTCTTGTAGGACTTGTCATCCTGATGGTATGCTAGTTCACTATGGAGTGAAGTTACTATCCTGTGAGTATTTACTAGTTCATGTAAAACACATCCTGCCAATTCATCTCCTAACCAGCTAACTAACCTACTGAACACCCATTGTTGAGGCCTTTTGTTTTAGAATACCTCACATCTTAATTGGCTGTCAGAACTAATTAATTGTTCACAGTCACCTCCACAATAGTTTGAAACTTTAACAAAAAACCCGACCTCCTTAAAAATACTTGAAACCTTCTCACTTTTCAGCATCTGTTATGATAATAAAACCCAATATAGAACATAATATTATTTTGAACATATCCGTGATCTATTATTAAACATATCTGTGATCTTATAGGTGAAAGGTCAGTTGTTGCATTATTAAATTGTGGAAGAAAAAAGAAAATATAATATTTTTTCTAAAAGAGCTTATAATTTCCTCATTCTTCAATTATGGTGTAATTTCAGTAAGAGTTTTTTTCAAGAATGATCATTCATCTGAATGTGAATGATTTTATTTTTCTGTTATTATCCAATGTGTTGGACATATTGAGGTAATCTGCTTAACAGACTTTTTAGTATTTTACCTATACAGAAAATGATAAATAAAAAGGAATTTACAACAATTTATGTTATACAGCTTTATTGATCAGTCAGAATTAGAAAAAAAAAAAAAAAAAAAAAAAGAAGTAACTTCAAAACATACATCATAAGTTCTTAACTTATAAGCCCTTAACTATACTTACTGTTGATTATATAATTTGAAACTAGGCTATTGGCATAATTGACTAGCTTATTGTCTCTCACACTTGCACGCTCTCACTTCACATATTCTCTTTGTTTTGTACAAATTTCACAAATAAAAATAATGAATTTAAATCTTTTTCTGAAAATATCTGCATGAACAGGTAAAAATTAAATCACAGATTGCACTTAAGGAGTTTATATACATTGAAAAGTAAGTATTCATTCTTAATATTTATGAAATCAAGTAGAAAAAAGCATAAAAATTTTATTATTTCATAATTATTCGTGTCTGAAATTTAACCCTTAAAGTTAATTATGCTATTGAAAATTTCATAATTAATTTTATAAAAACTTTATCCACATTAATTTATTTTATAATATTCACTGTAAATGGTTTTTTTTATGTTGTCTTTTCGTTAGCATATTTTATTTATTTATTTTTCTTAAATTAAATCACAGCCAATGTATATTGACACTGTTACCTGCATTAATTTTTTTGAAGCAGCCTCAGAATTTCAAAATGTTATTAACTACATTTCTCTTAATCATATATTCAATTACTTTGATACATAAATAAATGTTTGTTACAAAAATGATGCAATATCTAATGATATATATTCTATATATTTATATATATAGAACTAACCAATCATTTAAAAAAAATATTCTGGAGGAATATGTTGCCTGACAAGACAATTCTGTAACCACTTTATTTATTTAAGTGTTATTTTATTAATATAAATCTTCAAATTCAATAAAATACATTCCAAGATTGTATACAACTCCTTGTATTACTCTAAACATTAAAATTAAACTATTTATTTATTTTCAAAAATTCATCATTTTGGAGATCTGCCCTATCAGGGAATGACTTTTTTTTTTTTTTATCAGAGATTGACTGTTTTATTTAGGTATAAATATTTGTTCAATAAATTATTATTCCGTTATATTATGATTTTATTGTATGATAATAACTTTATTAAGTATAAGTAGGGTTTTTTTAATTTTTGTTTTAAAATGATATATATTAACCCACAACAATAAAGCTACGTATATATTAATTTCTGATATTATACTATTATACATGTCTCGAATATACTTGTTCATCGCCTGATCTCCAGAATTGTTGAAATTTTTATTTGATTTTCACTGGAACATAACAGTGGGATGAGATCTATCTTTTAAGGGTTTTAATTTTCTTACCCTCTTCCAATAGAATGGGTTACTTTTTTTTTTTTTTTTTTTTACAGATTCTGATATCAAATGCAATTTTCAGATGTATATTTAAGAAAGATGGGCACTGTTTTCCCATTCTTGAATTCGTTTTGGTATTGAATCTGACGGTTTTTGAAGGCGTGAATCACCAAAAACCGCAAACAAATTATTTTTGAAACCATTTTTGAACGAACATAAACAACAAAATCATTTTAAAATTCAATTCTCTTTAAGAATCCGTCATCATAACTTTAATTTTCTTGACTAAACGAGGAGACTAAAATTGGTTGCCTCAACCAGATAATTAATAACTTTGATTAAGATGGATTTTTAGGTAAAATGAAATTCTAAAAATACTTAGTACGATTTTCCGCAGTTTAACGAAAATCGTCAAAAACCGGTAATTAATGTTTATTTCAGGACTCGTCCGGAACAAAAAAAAGTTCCCGATATGAATTCTCTTAAAATCAGAAAACTAAAAAAAAAAAAATCATTAAATGCCACACTTTTTTGGTATTGAAAAATGGTACACCTTTGTGTATATGACCACACAGCTTTGGGCCATGTTATTGATTACCTAACGTCAACGTCTTCTAGCCCAACACTGAGAAAAAAAGTATTGAAATAAATGCTGGTAGATTTTAGTTTAACTGAACTTTTTATTTCTCGTCATTCAGTCGCTCGAAATAACAGATATCCGGAAATCACATGTGGTCTAATGTTGTACTCCTCGGCACAAAGTTATACCATTTTACGGTACTATAAAGGAGTCAAAATATGCTACCGATGTGGTTTCGATTCCTGAGGTTTATCAATTACAGAATTGTCATTTAGTTTTTAAGGCAATGAAAAGATATTACATTTAATATTGAAGTTAAATTAATCTTTGAAATTATATTTGTACTGACTTAAAGATAAAATTAAATATTTAACTATAAAAAAAAAGATCTTATTTATTTATTTTATTTTATTTGTATTTTTAAAATCACTGCACTAATTTTTGACTGTCCGGAATCGTACGAAGCATGCGTAGTACGGGATTTTGCCTCCCAAAACCTGTACTGCGCATGCTCCATTCAGCTCTGGACAGTCAGAATCTGTTGTTGGAACATACCTTTAAGTGAGTAATTGACTTAAAAATTAACTATACTAATCATAGAAAAAATGGCACTGAAATAGATTAACTTTTACTAAGCCTTTATGTAATCATTATCTCTAAAATATATATTATATTTAATCTTTTGAAATATACACTTGTTTATATTACATGATTTACTATACAAGGTGTGCCTAGACCTTGTGTCAATAAACCCAATCATTCTTATGAATAAGTCATTCTGAATTTATTAGAACACTTGTCAACATAGGCAATTCATTGAAAACATATATATTCAGTACTATTGGGATGGTGGCCAATGTTGATACATGTAGCAACTATAATTGTGAGCATGTTGGCTAACGTCTGTCGAATTCAGTATGTCAGACACATTGTGTGCTGGACGAGGCCACTTTTGGGAGGTCTGACCAGGGTAGTAGTAAAGTGGTGTATTACTTCCGGTCTTATTCCTGAGAATGCGACTGATGGAACTGACTGAGGGCACGTTGAATTTGTCGCAAACGCCATCAGAGAGCAATCTGTCTCGGATTTCCCATGCAAATATTCCAGGATCTTTAAGCTTTAACTCTCTTATATAGGCAACTACCTTCGGCGTTGTCACCCTTGGTTTGGATCCTCCAATAGCTCCTGGTAGGATAGACCCAGTTTCATTGAATCTTGCCAAGATTTTGGAGACGCAACCGTGAGATACACGTAGCTGCCTGGAAATGTCACATGGTCTTATTCCAAGTTGAGCAAGCTCGACTATTCTTAACCTCATGGAGTTGGGAAGCGGACGACCGTTGACGAACACACCACCAAGTTGATTCATCTCTCCATACGGCTGCGTACAGCTGGACGTAACTGAAACAGAAATCCAAATCATCAATGTTTATTGCAACATTAGAAATCAGTATACATTTTTTAAGTTCAATAGTAGAAAAATGGATGGTTTCTATGCTTTCGGTATTTCTCAACATTAGGCCGTAGTCAGAAGGGAGATAGATATATTCAATTTTTTTTTTTTCTGGTAGTGGAAAAGAGGTAGGTTTTAACGTGGTTATGTATTTTTGGAGAGTACCATCTTTTTGTGGGATTTCAGTTTGAGCAGAATTTTAAACCGGAAAACTATGAAAAGAACACTAACACACCTATCTATATCTCTTCTACATAAACAAATAACAAAATCCATGGATCCATACACGAGTATTACTGTATGGGTGAGGATAGCAATAAAATTTCTTGGGTGTGGAATATGATGGTATCTCCTACTCAACATTATTTTCTAATTTTTCAATTATTCTTTGCTATAAAAATGGATTATATTGAATTAAACATTAAAATTTAATTTCACAAACAGCAATTACTCAAAGTTATATAATTGGTTAGTAAGATTTTAACTCTTCTTATTTTCTTCCATATTCTAAAAGGATAAGGAATAAGAATGATAACAGCGAAACAGGGATTGTGTTTTGCTTCACATTCTATAAAAAAAAAATAATTAAAGAATTTCTGCGGGGTGGAAAACTATACCTTTATCCCGGCTAATTGTATTTACAAATTATGACATTCTTCACGATTTTCTTCCTGCTCAACTGACTTAATATTTAATAATCTAACGAATACAAACTTGGATTGAGTTAGGTGATGGTTTAATTTTCAAGGCTGAAATCTTGAATGTACTTATATTATTTTTTTGTTCTATAGTATGTGGAACAAAAAATATATATGTTGTAACTATCTCATTTTAATTTAATCTAATTAGAACCATACATAGACCCACGCTTTATTCAAATCCGTGCTATAACAACCCTCATTACAAGGAGAGCTTATTGTAAAATCAATAGTAATGGTTACTAAGAATATGAAATCAACCTTTTTCTTAATAATTAATTAAAATTAAAATTGAATCTGTACTGCTAAAACCTATGAAGGGTCAGGGGTGAAGTACTTTTTAAAGAAGAACCGTTACTAGAACAATACCAACTGTTGTGCAAAGAGGTAATCTGGTCAGAATCGCGCTCGACTGCCAGATCTTTAACCAATTAAGGGTACCCCCTTAATGACGATGGGTGGATCCTGGAGGGCTCCCTAAGCCACAGGGCTGACTCACGGCTACAGTTAAACAGAAAATAATTACTTAGGATTCGAACCTGGGTTCTTGGAGATTGGAGCACAATGCTTTACCATTGCGCTACCCAATTTTTTAAAAATAATACTAGAACTAATATGAAATCCTTAAATAAATTTAATCATATTAACCTAAACCTAACAAAATATTGTGCATTTTATAAAGGAAACATTGTTTCATTCAGTCCATTCTAATCGAAATAATCCCGACGTTCTTTGATCTCAACAATTTATATCCCTATCTTGAAGTTTCTTCTCATTATTTTTTTAATATGAAACTTATTCCTGAAATAATAATACCATTTGACTTATTTTGTTGATTTCTTCTGTGTCGATGCCAAGCCTGCTGACACTAGTGTTCATCAGCTTTACAATAGGGGATTACTAACACAAAGCTAAATATGTTTTGCCAACCTAATTATTTCAGTTGTCTTCTAGAGACGATATAATTATAAATCAAATATTTTTTTTTATTTATTTAGTAGTTTATTTTGAAGAGAGAATAATAAGGAGAATAAAATCATTCCTTACTAACTGTAGAAAATTATGAAACAACATATCGATGGCTTACTTCAAAGTGGTTCTCTCTTTTAGGAAAATTACAACTTTTCAATTAATTTTTCTAAAAGAGATAACAATTAATAGTATTTTTCGTTAAGCTAGAGGAAAGTTACTTAGCACCATTGTGAAGTAAGCCATCAATATGCCTAGTTTGCAGATATATAATCATGAATTAAGTTTAAAAATTTTAAAAACAACTTCATGCATAGTCGAACAATCTTCACGGTGACAAATTCCGAACATCCCAGATATGACACCGAATTGCGGTTTAAAATCGAAGTATGAGGAGAAGATGGTCGGGGATGTGGTTATAACAAAAAAAAAAAAAAAAAATACAACAATAAACAAAAACCTACTTATTTGTGCCGACATTTTGACCTACATTTCGGCCCTTCATTTGGGCTTAGAAAACAAAAAAGAGATAACAACCTTAGCTCAGAGAAACATGAAAATAAAAGGAAAAATAAAAAACAAACATACTTTGAAATATACATAACAATAAATTAAATAGATAGTATAGGGTGTTTTTTTAACCCCGATAGAACTTGAAATTGTAAAAAATAACACAAAAAATTAAATTGTAATCAAAATTTTTTTTTTATTCGAAAGATCAATACGTGACATTAACATTTGAAAATGATTTCGGGCATATGGGCACCGCGGCTGTTCTTGACGAAGCGCATTCTGGACGTCCAATTTTGGGCCACTTTTTCGAGCACTGCTGGCCGTATGTCACGAATAACACGAACAATGCTGGCCTCCAAGGCGTCAATTGTTGCTGGTTTATCAGCATAAACCAGTGACTTCACGTAGCCCCACAGGAAATAATCGAGAGGTGTCAAATCGCACGACCATATGCGGCAATTTTGCTTATTAACAAACCCGTTAAGCCAAAAATGCGCCTCATCGCTGAACACAATTTTACAGAATGCGCTTCGTCAAGAACAGCCGCGGTGCCCGTATGCCCGAAATCATTTTCAAATGTTAATGTCACGTATTGATCTTTCGAATAAAAAAAAAATTTTGATTACAATTTAATTTTTTGTGTTATTTTTTACAATTTCAAGTTCTATCGGGCTTAAAAAAAAACCCTATAGTTGATTGATAACAGTAGAAGATGAAATACAATGTTATAGAGGAAAGAAATAAACAAAGTAAATGAAAAAAAAAAAACGTTATGTGTTCAAGAAATAAACAAAATGTATGGTGTTGAAGAAAGTTATCTCTTTTTTAGTTTTTTCAGCCCTGATGGAGGCCTGAAATTCAGGTCAAAACGTCGGCACAAATAAATAAGTCTTTGTTTATTTGTATATTTTTTTGCTGACCACATCCCCGACCATCTTCTCCTCATATTAATCTATGGCCAACCACAAACACCTCATTAAAATGGAAGTAACATTGATATCCTAGTGTCTAATTCGAGATCCACATTTGCGGCTTTATAAGAAATATAAAAAATATATTAAATTGTGGAAATATTAAGAAATGAATGAATGTGAAATTGAACAAGTACATGGCGATTTTTCAAAATCTCCTAACTACATTTTTATCCAATAAATCCAGTAAATAAAATGTCTGAATAAATTTCGGAATTTTAAAAGTTCGATGGATTTATTATCTGTTAGTAGGTTTAAGAATCTAATAAGTGCTTAAAAAACTCTCTAGTCAAAGAAAATTTTTGGTTCATATAGCTATCAACTGTCAACAAAAGCATCAAACTTCACAATTCACTCAAAACTTCATATTAGATTTAAAATAATTCGGTCGCGAAATAATTCTTCAATTTCATCGCCATTCATTTCTTGATATTTCCACTAGAGCTAGAATTTTCCCTTACGGTTTTTAAATTATATCAAAATAATAAATTATGTTTTTGTTTTTTTCTCATTTCGTATTTATTTTTTAATTTCATTTTAACCATTGTTTTATTTGACTCTAATTTAATTAAAAACTGTATACAGACATACAAGATGTTTCAAGGTTTAGTTTTTAACTTAAAATATAAATTAAGGATTTCAAAACAAGAAAAAATATCATATGTAGATATGTCCATTAACGCGTTGTTTAGAAGATGTTTACATATTCTAATTTGTATTCTCATGAATTATTTAGGTTACAATAAATTATTTAATAGGCATTCCAACTACTTTAATAATTTTTAAAATATTAAAAGCGTTAATATTTAAATTTTATTTAAATATTAACGCTCATATTAAACGTTGTTTAAAGTGATTGCCCACCAGCCTCCGTATATTTCTTCCACAGCAGCAGTGGCCGAATGGCATTGGGTGTGGTTATTGTTTCCCAAGTTTCAATTTTTCTTCTTCGTAAAGAATTAAAGTCATTGACCAGCTTTGCATATACTTTTCGTTTAATCTTACCTCAAACAAACATATCCAGCAAGGTCAGATCAGCTTGGGAAACAACACTTATCCAGTGTTGGAAAGTGTGAAAATATCCTCCGAAATAAAATGTGTCTAATCATGTTGATGAGTGTGCTTTCCTTACACTCAAATACCTATAAACGAATTGACCGTAATTTGTTCTCCCATCAAACAATATTTGAGATCCGTAAACCTAATATTACAAACGTTTTTCGGGATTGTGAAAAAGCGAGTTTTTATAGTTGTTGTTATTTTTTTTTTCTAAGTCAATACCAACGAAAGTTAGTGTTCATATTGTAGTTTTTCAAAAGTGGGTTTGTTTCTTGAAATATTTTTTTCCAAAATTTCTAGGGCCACTTCCAATTTAATACCGGAAAAATTTGTTTTTGCACATTTTTGATAATTCAGGAAAAAAAAAATGTTTTTGATGAAGCTATTTTCCCATGAAAGTGTACATATTGAGGCAAATTTTGTGTAATTTTCATTGACGTATTGAGACGTGTCAAGGAATGTGTAACGAAAATAAGGTGAGAAAAAAAATCAAACTAACCACTATGATTCAGATTTACATTTTATTTATAAGGAAAATGATTTCAATTATGGTAATTGAATATGGTAATTTAAAATAATTTTTTGTCTGTTAAGTTATTTAAACATGGAAAATCAAGTAACAAATTTAAGCATCTCTTACAAAAAATATTGTTCTTATTTTATGTTTTCTTAATTTCTCAGTAAATACAATTAATAGTCACAATATTCATTAAGAGTCACCCAATTGATCATCATGTTACAGTTAATTACTATCGATATATTATATGATTTATTTGATTTTGTTTTAAAATATTAAATCATAATCTTATTTTAGCATTGATTTTTAATATATAATTAACTTTAGTAGTGTATTTGATTTCAATAATGTAAAATTTATTTACCGTTCAATTATTGCCTATTAAATAAATTACAACAAGTATTTTAAATTTACTCATTGTGTGTGTTATAGTATACAGTTCTATGGTACCTATATATGAGCTATAAACCATTTTTTGTAAATACTTTGTATTTTAACGGTGCTAAAGAGAAAAGTAAGTTGAAAAAATATTTTTTTATTCAGTGTTTTCTGGTTATAATACCTTCAACATCCTTGTTTGTCTATAACAAATAAAATTGTTGAGGGTGAGAGGAAATTAAAAAATCGGATTTATATATTCATTTTATCAAAGCAAGAAATGACAATTAACACGATGTTTTACAGAATATTTAAATAATTTTGAGGCTTTTGGAGAAGTTTTATTTCTTTTTATGTGCTTTTTTATTTATTTATTTATTTTTATTCTTATTTTATTTTATTTTAGTTTGAATGTGATCATTCATCATTATTACCTATTACCTACAACTGTGTGGCAGATTGTAATATCTATCAATAAATAAAAAGTATCAATAAGAGAGGCTTTTGCACAAAAATGGCAGTTTCCCACCACTATGTGCCGTCCGGTCATTTCTACTAAGAAAGAATGTTACCGATACTGTAATCACTTAGCTAAACATTGAATATGAATCTTAATGTTTACATTTCATTATTAAAGTAATTGGAACACACATTGATTAATTAATTATAACATAAACAATTCATAACAATTAAAATCTTTAGACGTGAATACCTCCTAAACAAATCGTCAACGGACGTACCTTGAGAGAGATTTTTTTTTCTTGTTTTGAGATCCTCAATTCATATTTTCAGTAGGAACACTTATCTCTGAAATACCCTTTATATTTGATGATATATGCTTGTAAATAAACATCGTTTCCTTAGAGGTAAAGAAGCATTACAAACTCGGGAAACTGACGTTTAATGAATGATCGAAATATAATCAAAGAATTTATATCAGAGTTGTTACAAAGTAATATTAACGCGCTTAATTATTTTTTTAAAAGCTTGGTTCGGAGTTTCTTAGGTAGAATGTAAATATTGTACAGAGCTAAGAATATATTCAAACAATTTAGTTTACTTTATATTTTTCAAAGATTTATTTGTTGAAGAATATTAATTCAAGCTGCCACAATTAAGGACAATATCAGTGCTCCGAGTGTTTATACATATTCTAAATACAACACAAAATAATGAAAAAAAAATATGATGAATACAGTGGAAAAATAACTATAATAATGAAGAAATATTAATATAAGTCAAACAATATAATAGTAATTCTAATCAATAATAACAAAATAATAAACTCAACCTAAAGAAAATAAAAATAAAATAATTCCATCTTAACACAATTCATACCTGTTTATAATGTTTACAGTCAGCATTGGGAACTCCAAACCAAGCTTTACCGCGGTCATGTAGAAGGGACTCGAAGAGATCCCAGCGCTTCTCTCCCAACCACGTTGCTGGTATTAAGGTTTTTTTTCCCTAACTTAAATTTACATTTAATTTTTTTGGTTGTTCCATATTTTTTAATTTGTCTATTTATTTTATTTGTGATGTCCATTAGAGGAGTATTCCACCAAAACTTATCCAAAGTGAAAAAGTGTTTTTATTTTGACAATTTTTTTTAACACGCATGCGTAGCTTTGCCGCCCTCATGAGAAAGGCAAAGCTTCTCAAAATTAAAGTTTTTTCTTTTTTTTTTTTTGACATATTTTCCATCTAAAACTTTTCAGTCAATATTTTATATAGTCCAATAGTAGTTAGAAATGAATATTTTAAATAGTAATTTAACCTATCTATATCGAGCTTTGGGGCTCCTCTAAGCCTTCGAATTCCTCTCGTATCCAATCCTTATAATCCAAAATCCTCAATGCTCCTTACTTTATCATAAATAAAATCATCCATAAAGACCTTAATGTTCCATTTGTAACCGATCTAGCCCCAACCAGGTATAAATCCTTCCAAAATTAACTCCCTAACCATTCAAACCCACTAGTTTCTAACCTAATCCTCCTGACAATCCTCCGAGGCGCCGGAAAAGAACACGGCCTCGAGACCTTCTAATGTAAAAATGTTTTTAGAGTGCTACCCCATTGTAGTTTCTCAAAATGCCTGTGTCATACCATTATGATCTTACATCAGATTTAATTGATGTATTATTCTGTACAGTTGTAAATGTCAATAAATAAATTTAAAAACTTTTTAAAAAAAACTTATTTACATGAGATGTTCCATAATATTTTTTAAAAATTATAACATTCCAAAAAAGAATATATTGACTTTTGATAGAATACTACTCATTTAGTATTATTTGACTTGTTTTTCTTGTTGAATGTAAACTACAGACCCTAACTATGGCAGATTATCATCAAAAAAATATATGTGCTGTACCCGCATACAGCTGTGTTGGGAGAAGGAATTCGACTTATGCGCAAAAGAGTGTTGTTGATGTCCTGTTGACCCAGTAGCGAGGTGATAGACTGCCGCGACTCCATAACGGATAATGGATGGTGACATTTCACTGGTCAGCACCTTTCAAGACGTGGGGTCTTCGCCTCGACCGGTCCCTCCACCGCACATTTTTTAAAGGTCTCATGTTCCTTTTTTCTTTATCTTTCTTGGCCACGGTATCCTTTTTTTCAGGACGTCGTCAAGCAGAGCGATGCGATCGTTTAGGCTTTGGGTAGTGTAAACCAGCAGACAGGTGTACAAGCGGACAAAACTTGAGTTTTTATTTTTTTCAGATGGATAAGTTTTTAAATTAAATAATTTAACTGCGGGTTTTTAAAAACGCCTTTCTCTGAAGTACCTTTAATTTGGTTCATTTGAAAAAAATCAACAGCAATACTAAACAATGGATAAAAACAAAATATTAAAATATTTTATGAATAAATAGAGGAAAAATAGACACTTCCGATTGAAACGGGGAAAGTCGAGACCGTACGATCTTTTTTCTGATTCCATTATGACTTCCACATCTCCAGTTAAACTATTCTGACTGTGTTTTCGGCAGAAATAAACTAATATTCGTTAGTCCCAACTCGAGAAACACTATAATACAAATTTTAATAGCAACCTAAAAATATAAAAAATATTTGATCATAATTTCTGGTTTCCCTGATCTTAAGATTTTTTTAGATCAAAAATACCGATAATTTCAATACGAGCCCACCAATTTAAACAAAACGTAGGGATGTATATAGGATGGTAAATATATATATATATATATATATATATTTCATTATTATCAGATCGGTCTGGTAGACATAGCTATCATATAACAGTTTGATTTATTTTTGACAATTGGTAATGATGGGGTATAGTCTCAAGAAAAGACTAATAATTATATATAGCAAAGATAAATTAAAAAAAATATATATATTTATGTAATTGAAAAATAAAATATAAAATATATAAAATTACAGGAAAAAACTCAACAACTAATATTAATAAAATAAATAACGTGCTATAAGATTTTTATTATTGTTGGTAGTTTTAAGGATATGTATGTATGATACACATTCCAACTGACTGTCGGGCATACGACTACTTCATTCCTTTACCAGCAGACCTCCATTCCATTTTGCTGGATAACAAGCAAACTATTGATAAACATTTTGAGTTTCTCAATCACTCTAAAGTTTACTATAAAATTTAATCAGATTTTGCCACAGGTTCCCGTGTAGTAAAAGCTATACATTTCTATATAGTAGTGGCCAGGAATTCGGGCCCTTGCTCCCGTATTGTGTGTTGCCGTGGGTACAGCCTAGAGTCTAGAATCAGAAGACTATCCTTTACGAATCCGAAATTTATGGCAATAACGACCCATAAGTGGTTGATGCCTTAAAATAATTTTTTTAAAAAAAGGACATGAACTCGGAATGAAAAATGAGCGAAAAGTTTTTTTCTTTCTGATATAAACTTCATGGGGCGTGCTGTTACAATACTTGAATATTTATTTGTTAATAACGTGGATTTTTTTTTTTACTTGAAACTACTCAAAAATGAATTTTTTGTAAATTTTGGAACTGCCGCCATCTCATATTCCTTCAAACTATAGTTGGCAGTCATCAATTTTTACTCTTAATTGTATCTAGTTTCCAATGGAGTAATAAAACAATGGGACGAAATAAATTATTTTTTTCTCCTTTTGGTTTCTTGGACTACAGTGGAGTTTGATATAGAGGCGATTTTACCCAAATTTCTGATTACTTTAATGAAAAATATGTAAAATTACCAGTCAGAATTGATGAGTCTGCCAAGTATTGGTAGGGGAATTAAAAAATGGTGGCTGTTTCAAAACGTTATAAATATTAATTTTTCATTCGGAGCTCTAATACCTACAATACGAGAAAACCGAAGAGAACGTCATTTGACGTTGAGTAAATGTGCTAAAATATGAGTCCTAATAGAGCTATTTATGTTCAATATCTCTCGAGATATAGGATTTTAAAAAACAACATTTCATAAAAATGTACTGAAGGATAAGTAGTTAGTGAATTTATTTTGAGAAATCTATATCTCAGGAACTATGCGACGTGTAAATGTCTATTAGCACTCAATTAAAGCTAGTTTAATGGACTATTATGTAGTTTATTACCTTTATCTACGTACGAGTAGTATTTTTCATGATATTTTCTAAAATAAATTGATATATAGTTGTTCGGACTCATTTTCTTATGCCCAATTTATATTCATATGCGAATATCATAAAAACTATTACACCTACTATATAGTAAGTTAAATTACCTTTATTATGAGTGATGGCAGACATGTGTAAACCATAAGACGGTTCTAGAGATAATTTTTTTAATAATCCAAAAAATACTACTTTTACAAAGATAAACGTTATAAAACATTTTATAGTCAATTTAACTAGTTTTAAATTCAGTGCTGGCAGAGATCTGTACGGCTTATGATTTATGAAATAAAGTTTTTCATAAATCAAACTTATTGCCCGAACAACTATAAATCAATTTATTTTAGCAAATATCATTAAAACTACTATCCCTATGAAGATAAACGTCATGGACTACTTAATAGTACATTAAACTAGCTTTAATTTGAGTACTAATAGGCATCTATATGTCTCATAGTTATTGAGATATAGATTTCTCAAAATAAATTCACTAACTACTAATGCTTCAGTACATTTTTATGAAATGTTGCTTTATAAAAAGCATATCTCGAGAACCATTGAACGTAAATAGCTCTTTTAGGGCTAATATTTCAGCAAATTTACTCTTCTTTAAATAATGTTCTCTTAGGCTTTCTAGTGTTGTTGGTAATTTTAAAGATATAGAGCTCCGAATGAAAAATTAATTTTTTTTTGTCATTTTGAAACAGCTGTCATTTCTTATTCCCCCTATTTATACTTGGCAGACTAATCAATTTTGACTAGTAATTATACATAGTTTTCATTAAAGTAATAAAATATTTGGGTGAAATAACTTCCTTTTTTTCTTCCCGCCTCTTGTACTAATATCAATGCCAAGTTCTGAAAGAAATATTATCAGAGTGAAATTCTAAATGTAACAGCATTCATTGACGAAGCTTTGAAGAATCGCTTTGTCTGAACTTAGCCTTTGCAACGATGTTCCAAAACATCGATAAAGAAGTCAGTGAAACAATTAAAATGCAAGAAATATTGTTGACATGGCAGGATGCTCATAGCTATTGTAACAGATGTGTGCTCCGGTTCAGATCCCCCTGTCCACACAATAACACAACCATATATTTCTGAAATCCTGTAAAAGATTTATACGACAGGCTCAAGCCCCTGCCAACGTTACACATGTTATTATGTACTGGCTAAATATTTATACATTTATCTGTAAGATAGTTGAATGAGGGAAAGGGAAACCGATGGCATCTTGATTTAGTGAAACACTGTTAATAAATAAATAAGAGGAGGAAGGCAATTTGTTAAAGGCTGACGTTTAGATCAAAGAGGTTGGGACGAGAGCCAAGAAGGTGGCTGCACCATTTAAGCTGCACAAATATAAGAGTCGGCGACGTTCTAATCTGGAGGGAGGGGCCCTCTGCTGGACCACTGTATATATGTGTATATCTTTATATATATATACACACAGCGAGAGAAGCTTTTATTTATTGCTGGCATCAGTTTTGTGTGAGCTGTTCCTCTATTGTCCCCCACCTGTCACTGGGACAAATCACATGGACGGCCCTTAGAATTTGTATGCCTTTGAAATATCACTTCTCTGACGCTGGGCAATATCGCTTAGTGCTTCCATGGATGAGTGGTGACATCGCCAATCAGATATGCACATTATTCTGATTCCGAATCAAATCTTAACCAGCTCTTAAGTGAAATTCAGCACACTCGTATTACTTCATCTCTGCGAGAACTCTCGCATTCTTCTCTTGAATTCATTTGAAATACAAGCTATATCATACCCATTGGTATAAACAAAAGAGTATAATCAAGAAAGCCCATTCAACACACACAATAGATTTTGACGAAATAAAGAAAAAAATGAAATAATGTCATAGATGAATGGAATATGGTCTGGGTGCGGTAAAAAAAAAAACTGTCACTCTGTCTTTGACTCACGTCAAAACAGCCCTGACGAAGCCCAGCAACGTGGGGCGAAACGTTGGCTCAATAAAATAGTGTAATTATTTACTATTTGAGTTTTTTTGACCGCACCCGGACCATATTCCATTCATCTGAAATAATGTCATATTTTAATTAATATAGATACAGGATTAATTTATATTTTTGATTAAAAAAAACTATCGAATTCCTCTCGAATCCAATCCTTACAGTCCAAAATCCTTCGTAAAATCCTTAATGCTCTTTACTTTGTCACAAATCAAATCATCCATCAGGACCTCAATGTCCCATATGTTGCCGATTTGGCCAGAACCAGATACCAATCCTTCCATGATAAACTTCCCAACCACCCAAACCAACTCTAACCTGGCTTCTCCTTCACTACCTAATAATCCTCCTAGGCGTCTGAAAAGAAGATGGCCTCGAGATCTTCATCTTTAGAAATGTTTTTGGAGTTCTATCAATGGGTAGATTCTCCACATGTTTGTATCATGTTATAATATCACTTACAGCAAATTTACTTCATGTGTATATATGTATACAGTTGTAAATAACAATAAATAAATTATTAAAAAAATAAAATAAAAAAAAAAAAATTTTTTAATTATTAAAAAGATTTTCAATCTTGTTAGTAACAAAAGGAAAACGCTAGACGCCATGATGGATTCTTATATGATGTCATTTAGACATAAACAAACAACGCTGATTTAGCCATTCACACTTTTTAGCTGTTTTTAAATTATTACGTATTTAGTTAAAAGGATTTTCATTATGTTTTTCAAAAACAACCTAGGAATAAAGTTTTATGAAAGCAGAAAGTACAAATTCGCCTACAATCAATGATAAAATGTTGGCGAAATGCTCCTGAATCATTGGGCTGACTCATGAGTACAATTAAACAGATAATATTATCTGCCATTCAGATTCGAACCCGGATCCTTCGAGGTAGCACAGTGCCTCAGCAGTAAGTATATATATATATATATATATATAATTCTCGAATTTATTATTTTTCAATTAAATGCGAAACTATGAACCGAAAAGAAATATACAATAAATCACAATTTTCAAGTTATATATGCATACATAAATATATATATATATATATTTTTTCACACCATTTAAACTGATCAAGATTCAAGTAAGCAAGAAACAATCAAAATAAAATATGTAAACAGAACAACAATGAACTAGCAAAAACCAGATTTCTGATGACGTTAAGAAACAAACGGTTCAAACTTTAATAATTTATAAATTTACTCTTTAAACTTTAATTAATAAAAAGTATTTATTTGACTATATTGAGGCCTATTTGGAATTACAGAGTCGAGTTTTGGAGCTCCACTAAATCCATCGAACTCTTCTGACATCCTTACAATCCATAGTCCTCAATATTCTTTACTTTTTCAATATAATCACCCATAATATTTCACACTACATTTTTTGTCTATTTTGTTATTAAAAATCCTATAAAATTTAATTACAAATAATTATCTAAAATTCTACTATATTCATCATAAATTAATTTTATTTTAATACACTGGTTTAAATGAACTGTATAATTGATTTATATATATGTAATCTTGTGTATATTGTATCGGCTGGTATTTATTTTTTAAATAAATCAAATGCTATCTTATTAATTGATCTTTTCATTGGGTGATTTTACTTTTGATTAATGACCTGGGCAGAATAGCGTGCAAAACGTTTTAAATAATTGGATGTGAGGTGTAAATTTATATTTAAAGGTATATTAAATTATTAATAATAATGTTGTTAAATTTTTTATAAATAAATGTATAATAAGGTGTTAATTGTTAGATTGTCCTTGAGGATGGCCGAAACGTTGGACTGTTGATATAATAAAGAGAGTTGAAACTTAACATGGGCACCATTTGATTTAATTAAAAAAATTATAATTAATGTTTTATGATGTAGTATAGATGATATACTATAATACAATAAAGGACTAGGCCAAATAAAGTAGAAATATGATTAAAGCATCAATCAGGACTAATATATAAAATTCCGTGATTGAACATATATATAATTATTGGGTGAGAGAATGCATCAACACAATAATGATATAAAAAATAAGGAGAAGGACCCAAATGAGAAAAAAATAAACATAGTTTTGATTGTGATAAAACAATGATTTTGTTTTGACAGAGAAAATAATAATTTAAAAAAAAAAAAATTGAAACTATTTATATATAACTATCGGAAAATATTAATTATACAGTTAATGTTTAGTCAGACACGAGAAATATAAACCAGCGTTGTGAAGAGATCTTATGGTAAAATTAATTTATGATGAATATAGTCGAAGTTTAGATTGGTCTAAACGGTCATTAATGTCAGAAAAGGGACCCTATGTTTCAACAGACTAAGGATGATACTATCCAAACAATGTTAGGATGCAGAATAGCAATATGATAGCCGACAACGGAATATTGAAACATAAAGGTAATATTCTTGAACTTAGCGCATTTGCTCAGCCTCCACTGACTCGGGCGATGCGATGCGGCGAGAGGGATGCGCTGGGATCTTTTGAGCTCTGCTCCACCCCTCACAGGTGGGGAATAGAGTGGGCTCAGGGATCTTCAGGTCGATTGTGTAAATATTGTATATATTATTTTATCATTATTTTATTTTATTTATTTATTTTTCATACAGATAGTTTGATTTTGTTCATCTTGTCTATTCTTTTGTTTGTATATATTTTAAGAGAGTTTTTTTTATTATTATTTTTTCTTTTTTTTAATTTTATTTATTTATTTTAGTATGTATGAGATCATTCATCACTATTACCCATTGCCCGCAACTGTGTGGCAGATTGTAATATCTATCAATAGATAAATCTATAAAAAAAAATATATATATTCTTGAAAAGAAACTAAACCATAACTTCTCAAATAATATATATATATATAGAGATATGAACTCAAACAGTAAACCATATGCCGATCATTTTGTAGTTTCAACCTACTTAAACCTGAAACATAGCTAACATTTAGGCTAAACTAAAAAAAAATAGGGTATCTGCCAACTAAGAATCGTAATCATATTGCGTAAGCACATCAAACTAAACCATGGAAGCTAAACCCTCACTTTAAAGGCAAACGAACTTTGCATATTCTGCAAAAGATATTTCAATAATGGTTTGTACCACATCCTCCTACATTGTACAATTTTTAAAGGAAGTAGACAATATATCTTAAAGCCACCCATATGCGTATCTTACGACTTACAAAACGTCCAAAATATATTGAAAGTTGACAATAAAGTTAAATTGAATAGTTTAGGTTTGCATTGTAACACTCTGTAAGTGGCGTGTAAGTAGTTTTCGAATCCCAATTAATATTTGTACTCATGTTATATTTTGGTTAATTTAAAATAATTCTAATTATTATTAAGTTTAATGTAACGGTGTAAAGTATATTACATTAATAGTGTTGTATAATCCAGTATTTATCTTTTTTTTATTGTTTTTGTAATGCAGCACTAGATCCAGGTTTTGTTATAAAACTGTATCTTTTATGTAATGAAATTTGTCTTTCACAAATATATATATTCTATTCTATTCTAGTTGAATTTAAGTTAATTATTTGTTACTAAATTTTATATAAATTTTAATAACAAAGTAGATACAAATTTTGTGTGAAATATTATGGATGATTTTATTGAGAAAGTAAAGAGCATTGAGGATTTTGGATTGTAATGAAATCGGAGGAATTAGGTGGTTTTAGTAGCACCAGGATTTTTAATGATATAATAAATCATCCATAATTTTCCTTACTTAGCCGATTTAACCCGAGCCAGATATCAATCCTTCCACAATAAACTCCAAAATCCGCCAGTTTCTCGCCATGGCTCCTCGTTTTTCTTCGTTTCCAAGTTTTTAATCTTCTAATTTAACTAACTTATTTGGGAAGAAGGCAATAATAAAACATCAGTGTTGTTTATAAGACGAACAGCTGTAAAGTAATTATTTTCAGATTAGATATCTTTAATGGGGCGCATAAAATTTCTTTACTGATTCTTATTCACTAGAATTTTTGGGATAACCTCTTGAACAGTAATAAAACGTTAATCTGTTTCACGTTTTCGTCATTTATGGACATAGTGATAGCAATTGTGAGGATAATAACTTCAGTAACTATTTATTTAAATTTAAAACTAAAAATACAAGAAAATGTGATTTGAATAGCGCAATGGCCTAATACACACTTATGAAGAATCTACCAATTTTGTTTTATTATTATTTTATTTTTTTCAAAGTTCTTCATTGAGCACCTATACAGCCTTTGAGCGGGAATGTCAAGATTTATTTTTTGAGGCCGCCGCGAAATAAATATTGACCAACCCAGGAGGGTATTGAACCCACAATATTTTGAACCATCAGAACCCTCGCCCCAGAGCCCCCTCAGCAATCAGGTCCTCAATCCACTAGGGTTTATACAAAAACCGACATTTCAGAAAACCGGTTTTCGAATAGTAATTTTTCCAGAAAACCGGTTATAACCGGTTTCGAATTTTTATAAAAAAAATTTTTGCTCGAGTATTCTGTAATTCGAACAAAAAATTTTAACAGAAAATTTAAAGTGATTAAAAGCAATTTTTGACTGAAATTATTTACTGTTCAATTTTATTGATAGTAAAATTTTTTTATGCAATTTAGTAGAACAAAGAAATAATAGTTGACAAGGATTGTTGTTTATGCATTATATTTTAGTAAATATTTTTATAATAGTGAAACGAGTTATTCAGCAAAGGGTTCGAATAAATAGAAACAATATATTTTCATATTTTTATAATAACCATATAATTGTTTTTAA
>NW_027105275.1:73065-74111 GCF_000696795.3 Halyomorpha halys
AGAAAACAGAGGACGTCTATCGATTTGCTATTTAGCCGTGTCCTTAGTTTATTCACAAAATTCCCCGAAATAGAAAATACCCTCTCACTTGCAATACCTCCAATATATCCCTATTACACCGTATATAAAGTCACTTTTATAAATTTTTACAATAAATATGCGATACAAGATTTTTTGTTTAATATTTAATGATATTTACATCTGCAATAAATAAATATACAACTAGTAAATCTGATGTGAGTTAAATTACAATGGCATTATTAAGTCTTATGGAGAACCTACACAGAGATAGAACTCCAATAACATTTCTAGCGTAGAAAGTCTAAAGTTTACCTTCTTTTCCGAAGCCTCGGAGGATTATCAGGTTTTGATGAGGAAGCAAAACTAGAAACTAGTGGGTTTATGTGATTAGGGAGATTATTATGGAAGGGTTGATATCTGTTTCTAACAAGATCGGCAACATATGGAACATTATGGTTTTTAAAGATGATTTTATGGCGACCAAGTAAGGAGTATGAAGAATTCTGGATTATAAGAATACCAGTGGAATTCGATGGTTTGGTTTGGCCCAAAGATCAACTTCGTAAATCCAAATAGGTCTTATTGTAGTCGTGTAAATAAGTCTTCTGTGTTAGATTGGAAGCTTGGACCATTTGTCTCGTAAATATTGGAACAGTCGGAATCGACCTGCAGTTCACTTTTCAGTCTTGTATGAAGATTCCAAGATAGTCGTTTGTCCAGATATAGTCTGTTCGAAAGGGATCAGTGGAATTATTGAAGGACTGTAGGGTAGTCCATTGGTTTAGGCCGAAAGATAAAGGAATCATTGGTTTTAAATAAATAATTTAACTGTTCATAGCTTTTAAGGAAATGGTTAAGTAATTTGTAATACTCAACAGTTAAAGAAAGAAAAATGGTGTTTTTTGTTTTGTTTTTATTGAAGAAGATTCATTAAGGTTTGTTACTTTCCATTTGGACAATTGGCGAAGAACCTTTAATAGGGTTGTAGTTGGTTCTAGAATATCTGTATTGCTTAATTTGTTTCT
>NW_027105275.1:74192-80428 GCF_000696795.3 Halyomorpha halys
CATATTTTTATAATAACCATATAATTGTTTTTAATGATCTGTGTTTAAATGACGTTAGTCATTAAATATCATTGCTTTCATGCCTTCAAATAAATATAAACAATGCCTACAATATGTATAAATAATAAGAAAATACGAAAAAATATTTTTTGATATTCTGTATTCTTAATTAATTCATTATTTGATTTTTAAATGTAGGATAAAATATTTTCCAAATGTTTATAATTTAGAAAATCTTTAGAGTTGATGATTTTTTAGGATTTGATGAGCCTAGGGTCTTAAGCCTATAAAAAAAAAATTAACAATTTCTCTTTTCTCTTCATCTGCTCTATCGTAACATGATGAAAAAGTGGTATATAGTACAAAATAATAAATTTTTATGTTTTAATTATAATTGTATTTGACAGCAAATAAAAGAAAAATATTTAAAAACCAATAGAAAATACCCACAACAATAATTCAAAATGAGGTGAAATTGTGCCATAAGGGTTGAGAATAGTCCAACACGGAATTATGCAAATAGAGCTCTCTGCCGGCTTATTATTTAGCCTATTAGCTTTTACGTTTACTATGGCGCGATGATATGATTGTACAAATCGACAAGTGTTACATGTCTTATTTATTTTTTTTTTTTTTTAAATGAACTTTTGTTTCACGCCACTATAGAAAAATAATTTATAAATGATGTCACAATATAAAGTTTTTATTTTTTTTTAAGTTCAGTAAAACTAGGATAGCGAATAACTGAACAAGGAAAGTTGAAGACTTTTTTAGTTTTAGTACGCAACCTCAAGGTTTAGTGTTAAAAAGAAATATCCAGCTGTTCTGAATGATCATTAAATAGTTCAAGAATACAAATTCTTGGATGCTATTTGTAACCGTCCATTTTGGTGGACACCACGGTGCACCTCTTTTTTTGAGCCAGCTAAATGGAATATTCGGGTCATGCTTTGGTTCCAAAAATCGTCTCGCCCCATGGCCTCTGTGATTAGCTTTTGCTTGATGGATGGTCCTCTGTTCACAAATAACAGTTCCGATGATTATTTCCGCTCTTTTATTTATAGAAAAGGGCGATTCTCATGACCGGATGTTGTATTTCAAACAACGAACTTTAAACTCGGCTGTAGATCTCTTCAGAATAAAAATGAAGGGAAGTTGATTCTTCAGAAACAAATAATAATAACAAATAGTTATTTTCCAGAGGACATTTTATATTTATATGCATTTGGAAGATAAGATGAAAATATTCCCTATAGAATATTACTTAAAAATATGTTTATTTCACCTAACAACGCTTCGGGGTGTTTCCCCACCCCTATCTTCAGGTAATAGGGCAATTAAAATACCCTTTCTTTATTAACTTATAGTTACCATTTCTTACTTGAAATTTTGGTAAACAAAGTTAATAATTTATATAACGTAACAATAGTACTTTTAAACAATATTATTCGTTTATGCTACCTTTTATGCTTAAATTTAGTACTCCAATCCTTACAATCCAAAATCCTTCGTAAAATCCTCAATGCTCTTTACTTTGTTACTAATAAAACCATCCATAAAGACCTAAATGCTCCTTATGTAACCGATCTAGCCCGAACCTGATATCATACCTTCATGTTCATTATAAACTCCCAAACCAGCCAAACCCACTAGTTTCTAATCTTGCTTCCTCTTCCATTCCTGGGAATCCTCAGAGGCGCCTGAAAAGAAGATGGCCTCCTGACCTTATATTGTAAAATATTTTTAGAGTTCTACCAATGGGTACTTTCTCTACATGCTGTATCATATCATTATGATCTTACCTCCAATTTGCTTGTTGTATTTTATGTACAGTTGTCAATGTCAATAAATAAAAAAAAAAAAATTTAAGTACCAACTAATGTTATATTACCTTAAGTGTTATCTCTTTGGATTTATCTCATTGGTTACCTCTATATTGATACATCTATATTGAATTTGATTTGATTTTTTTTTTTTATGTATTTTGTCATTCAATGTGAAATTCATTGCATTACTATGGAGAAAATGTATTATTAGATTGTTTTACTAAATTCATCTGTCAGTAATTATATAATGCGTCTGCGGTTAGCGCCCTTAATCATCCTCCATTGGCTTCTGATACCAGTGAGGTGGCTAAGTGAGAAGCGCTGGGATCTCCCGAGTCCTGGGATCTTCCTCCAAAAGAGCTCGGTTTCGGAGTTCCCGTATGTAAATATTATAAATATTTTATTATTATTATTTTTTCTCCTATTTCTTATTTTGTTATCATTTAATTTATATGTCCGTATATATGGTTAGGGATGGTTGAATATGGTGTGAATGAGCTCTATGATACCTGTTTGTAAATATATGAAACAATATAATATTAAAAATTTAAAAAAAAAATGTCATCTACAAATAATTTTTTTTCTATATATTTAGCCTACTTATTTTTATAGAAGTTGGTGAATCTTAGAGACTATACACATAACTATGAGGCTATGAACTTTTTAAGTTTATACAGAAGTAGTATTCTATAGGAAGTATTTTCACCTCAGTAACGAAATGATTAAATAATAAACTTCCTAGAAAATAATCAAGCATTTAAATTTATGCAGCGATTATTGATTTAGAAAAAAATCACCTATGTCGTCTAGTATTAATCCACGATCCTAAGAGAAGTCAGTTATTTAACACAATTTTTTTATTACTTATATAAATATTATTTATAGTTACTAGTAAAAGCTGATGAGTCTACTAACTATAGTAAGGGGGAATAAAAAAATTATGACTGTTTCAAAACATATAAAAAAAGTTAATTTTTCATTGAAAGTTCCATTTCTTTAAAATTACATATAAAACAAAAAACCTTTGAACAGCATTTAAAGAAGAGTAAATTTGCGAAAATATGAGCCCTAAAAGAGCTATTTGTACTTAATAATTATACTCATACCCATTAGTTATAATTATACTGGTTACACGAGTTATAATTTTAAAAAGTAACGTTTAATAAAAAATTTACACAAAAATCGATAGTTGGTGAATTTATTTTGAAAACATCTATACCTCAAACAGATTATAAACTATTTCTGAAACCATTAAACGTATAGATTTCTATCAGCACTAAAATTAAAACTAGTTTCATATGATATAAACTAGTTTATAACGTTTATCTTCGTAGGAGTATTAATTTTCATGATATTTGTCAAACTAAATATACAAAATATCGATTTTTCGTTATTTGGAATAAAAAATGTTGCTTTATGAGAAACTTTATCTCGAGAACTATCGAGCGTAAATACTCTATCAGAGCTCATATAATAGAAAATTTACTTTTATTTAAATAACGTGCTATAAGGTTGTTTAGTGTTGTAGGTAGTTTTAAGGATCCATGTCTGATACACATTCTAACTGACTGCCGGGCATATGACTACCTCATATCTTTATATGATTTAATAGCAGACCTCGTGATGATAATTTTTAGTTTTTCGGAAAAATAAATTGTTTAAGAAAACCTAAATCTCGGAAACCATTAGACGTAAAAATGTCAATTAGAACTCATATTAAAGTTATCTTAATGTACTATAAAGTAGTTTATTACGTTCATCTTCGTAGGTGAAGTAGTTTTTGCTTTTTTTTGCCGCCATTTTTTATTTCCCCTAACCATAGTTGGCGGACTTATCGATTCGGGCGAGTAGTTATTCATAGTTTTCTATAAAGCAATAAAAAATTGGGGAAAATAACTGAATTTTTCTCCTCTTGGGGTCTTGTAATATATCAAGCATGTTAACTTCATAACACATATAAATCTAATATAACTTATTTGATTTTAAAAGTATTGAAACATAACTTTTTTTTTACAGATTTTAAATCAAATTTATCGTGGGTTTTAGCCCCATTTAATTTTTAAAAAAAGAAAGGTGATGAGGTAAGGAGAGAAAGAGTTATTGAAATCAAACTTAATTAAATCGAATTTGATCACATATATAATTGTTATTTACTTAAAATAAAGATGGAGATTTTAAGTTGAACATCGATGAATTAAAGAAGATTGTTAAGGGTGCGATCATAAATGAATCACTCTTAAAGGGATGAAATACAGACGTTTCGGCTTAAGTTGAAGGTACACAACTATCTGTGTTGATGCGACAAACATATAAAAACAGCAGTCGTTATCGATGGATTTATCATTATCATCGTTATGGATGGAATTATCGATGGATAATTCTTTTCTACTTTTCAACATTATCGAATCTCCCATTTCCAACTGAATTGATTTTGATCCAAATCCGGGTCTATTCTGGGAATGTTGGTAAGATTTATAAAAAATAAGTATACTGCTTTTCAGAGTCTTTAAACAATAAATACGCCAAAAACTGTGTGGCAGATTGTAATATCTATCTATAAATAAAAAGTATTTTTAAATATAAAAAAATTCAAAATTATTAAAACAAGTAAAATAACACATCAAATGAAAGCACCTGAAATGAGCTATAGAACATCCCTTAAGTAAAATCGGCAATGTATAAGAGAATTTTTGTGTAACTAGTCATAAAAATGTGAGACATAGAGGTTCAGGCCTCTAACGATTTCATATGGAGTGACACCTTTATAGTATAACTCGCAAAATTGTCTATGTGTATGAAAAGTCGTACAAAGCTGAAATATCATTTTTAAGGCGGATGCCTCAGGTGTGACAGAGACTAAAGAATCCATTTTCTCAAAAACGGCTCTAACGATTTCAATTGAACTCGGTCAATCAATGAATGATAAAGCTATCTTTAATGCCAAATAGTTTTTTTAAAATTAATGTGGATCTAAAATTTTATTTAAGATTGTCCCTTAGGATGGCTGAATTGTCCGAAACGTCGGACTTTTAAAGAAATATAGAATGTTTTGAGACCAAAATTGGTTAAAATTTATTTTGTTTAAACAATAATAACCAGTGTCAAGAAAGCGTAAAACTTTGTATGTACAGGGTTAAAACCCTGTCCTCCAAAAAGAAGCGTAGAAGCCAATGACTATGTTTTGATTTTTCTTATATTGTAAAGCATCCCTATTTTGTTTACTTTTATCCCAAAAAATTTAAATTTTCATTTCATATCACTATCTAGTAAAATTCATTTCGTCTGGACTCAGCAAGTGTCCAGTTGAAGGCTTGCTCAAATGACATCATTGGCTATGTTTAGAGAGAGATCTCAGTCACAGCAAGCAGCAGATAAGTCGAAATGCTGTTTTAGTTTATCTCGATTCAAATCAATTTCGGTAATGATGTTTCGTCATCTCTTATCTAGGCGATTTAAGAAAATACACCGAATGTCGAAATGCTGATCACGCAATCGGCAGAAATAGATCTGTTTAGCAATTAATAACAGGATAAAGGAAAATCAGTAAATTTTGAAAAATGTAGGATCAGAAATAACTTACATTCATAATGGATCATAATGGAAAATATGATCTTCAAGAAAAATTTCTTGCCTAAGAAATATAAGTTTACTTATTACTCAACAGAATATCATATAGGTATTACTTAACGGAAATGATTGAATGGTGTAATTAAAAGGGTCTGGAATTACACAGACATTGGGGGTTATCCAAAATTGAACATTTAGGATGTTTTCTTAACGTTCACTATTTTCAAATACTGTGATAAATTCCTCGAGGATTAAATTTTGGCGATGACAAGTATACATTTTACCTGTCTTGAGCAAGGAGTAGTAAGTTCATATTTGGTGGGAAGAAAATAAGACTTAGTTTTCTAAATAACTGTTCAATATATATATATATATATTGAAGGGATGTGAGGGGTAGTCTCGAACGAAAGACATCCCTGCCTATTTAGAACGTTATAACTATTGAACAATTGTAAATTATAACAATGAATTATTTTTAAATAAATAAATAAAAATAATAATTCTCATTATAAAGAAAAAGTTAGAGAAAAAAAAAGTTAAAAAACAAATAATATTATTTTATTCTAAATTAAACGGATATCGTTGAAAAACGGCATTTGATTGCTTTTCTTTGAATACATTTTCAGTTTATTCTCTCCATTTGCCATTTTATAGCAAACGTGTTTTTTTCCATTTTCCATCCATTTATCTGTTTTTATAAAACTAGAGATTACAGCCATCGTCGGTTTTACTGTCCTATTTGATGGGACAAATGCAATAACGTTTTGAACCTTAAAAAAAAGCAATTTACAACTGTCATGATTTGTTAAAAGTACTGTAATCTACCAATAATTTATAACAAGG
>NW_027105275.1:80478-91011 GCF_000696795.3 Halyomorpha halys
GTAGTTTTTTATAATGAGGAATCATCAAACGTCAAAGGTCATCGAAAGAAATTTTGGCTCAAATTTTTCTTACTCTATGTTTGTCTATGATTCTACGATTTATGGAAGTTTTTCAATATATAGAAGATTAAACTTCTATTGAATTTTCAACAAAACACTTTAATCTGGATTTATTAATACTATAATATGCCAGTCTTGTATCATTTGAATTCGTTAATAATTCTTACTGAGATTTAAAAAAGAAAAACCGATATTTGACTACATAGAAAAAAAAAAACATTGAAATAATGTTAATATTATTCTAGTCAATTCAGAAACCCATTCATTAAGACGGAAGGAAAACGCTAGCCGCCATGATGGTTTCATACGTGACGCCATTTAGACATAAACAAATAACACTAATTTAGCGATTCATAAGTTTTAGCTGCTTTTAAATTATTACGTATTTTACTGTTGAAAGAATTTTCGTTATTTATTTTATTTTTTTTTTTTTTTTAACAACAATGGAATACTAGATAGAACCGGCAGGAGAAATCATTACTTTTTTGGTTACTTTAAGTTGTTTTTCAGAATAAATATAACATCTAATTATCTTAGATAGTAGAGTGGTAAGTCATATAAATAAATAAAATAATGAACAATCTAGAGCTAATTCCCATGCAGGTGATGATATATGATCCCCGGGGATTCCAAAATAATATTTTCCGCCAAAATCGCAATATCCCCGATGCTAACACCTAGGCCTTCTAAGAAGTTCCTTGTTCTATCTGGTATTCTTCTGTAATATCTAAACCAGAGGCCTCTCACGGTGAACAATCTCTCTCCGAAGGTCTCGCGGAATTTTTCCTTAAGGAAAGGGATGCATTTTTATATTAATAATATTTAAGATGGTGGTGAATCAAGGCAATACAAGAAAAAACAAAAAAATAGTAAGTTTTTATTTTTTAACTATAATTGGTCTGACTCAAAAGTTACAACGAATATAAGAGACATATTTACAAACTAATAGAAAACACCCTCAATAAAGTATTTGGGGCATGAAAAAAAAATTTTAAAAACGGCTATTTTTGAAGTAAAAACAATTATGTTCTCAAAAAATAATTATGTATTTTTTAAAATAAAGTTACGACTAAAATTAAAAAAAAAAATAATTTTTGAGAAATAATACTAATTTTTTATTCTAAAAAAGGAGAAAAAATTGAAAGAAAGTTTTCATACTTCCAAGTGAATGTTAAAATGTGCCACAACTGAATCGGTATCAACTATAAATGAGTCTTATTTCGCAGTCGATGAAACAGGATTTTACCAACAATAAAAAACACAATAATTTATTTATTTCTAAACAAAAACTTATATTTTTTTAAATTTAAATTTAAATGTGTACCTATCTTTCTGTACAAAATTTATCGAAATATGTTGGTAAATAAAGGCATTTAAAATTAAAAGTCCAAGAGGCTCCGGGAAAAAAGTCTAAAGATTTCACCCCATGTTTTGATTACATTAATAAAAACTATATTTAATTACTAGCCAAAATTAATTACTCTGCCAACCATAGTTATGAAGAATAAATAATGGGAGCTATTAAAGTTTAAAAAAAATAATTTGTCATTCTAAGTAAGCCAAAATTTATTTCACGGTGGTTCCGATAAATGAATCTTGACATTTACCCTTCGGGGCTGTGTAGGCTCTCAGTGGAGTACTATTAAAAAACATAAAATAGACCTATTTGAATGTAAGTAATGAATAATGTAGTTAATAACGTTCATCTTCGTTGAAGCAGCCATCTCCATGATATTCACCAAAATAAATTTACAAACTATCAATAGTTCGTTATTTGAAAAAAAAAATCATTTTTAAAAACTGCATTTCGAGAACTATTTAACATAAAAAGCTACAATAGAGCTTCTTATCGTAACAATTTACTCTACTTAGAGTGAGAGACCTCACATTTTTTATTGTTTCTGGGTTAGGACCAACATTGTAATTTTGGGCAACGACAAACATTGAAAAATAAGTATTTTTTCAACCAAGAAAATATATTTTGTTTTCCCTATTATTATTTCCTTTTATGGTTCAACAATTCATTCTGCATAAGGTATTAAAAAAAGGGATTTTTAAATCGAGAAATCCAATTAGAAAAATTTTTTAAATAATGCTTAATTATTTTTTAAAATATTTCTGCGTTCTGAAACCTTCTAGAACCTGTAAGGAGTGAAAGGAACGGGTGGCAATAGTACAACACAACACTTATGTCCTTGAAATCCATGATAAAAAAGCGGGTACCAAAGTCACCTGAATTGCGGGGTGAAATCAATACGGAAAAAATTATCCGCATTACGTTTTAATTATTTCAAAAAAAAGTTTGGTATATCTTAATTAGTATTTGAAGAAAGTTTTTTCAGTGATGAAAGTGAAGCCTTATAATTTAAAATTAAAGGAAAATCGCTATAGTAATAGTGCAAACATTAGGTTTCGGAATAAAAACATGAAAAGCTGTACCATAATTAACCCACTTTACGGTATTTACTGTATCCCTTGTATAGTCTAGGTAAAAATTGAAAATAAAATTATTCGAAAGAACCTAAAATGATTTTTATTTTCTCCAACTATGGTCTGCAGAGATATCAATTTTGACTCTAAACTGTATATGGGAAGATGGATGATTGAGTGTGTAATAACAAAACGGAAGATGGTCCGATCAAAGAAAAACTCATATAGTAAGATAATAAGATACAAAAAAGTAAATTAAGGTTAGGTTAAAGTTATATAAAAATTAGTGAAATAAAAAATATATACAAATAGAAGAAATAATATATAAAATAATATATTAATATAAAATAAACAATGATAATAACACACAATTAAACAAGCTATAATGTTAAAAATGTACAGGAGACTTCTTCAGTTCTTAACTATTTTTTTTTTTTTTTTACACTTATATCCTTGAAATCCATGATAAAAAATCGTGTGCCAAAGTCACCTGCATTGAGGGGTGAAATCAGTACAGAAAAAAATTGGTATATCTCGCTTAATTTTTGAAGAACATTTATTTTTTCAGTGATGAAAGTGAAGCTTGATAATTCAAAATTATCATTTTTTATAGACTTTTATTTCCTCTAACTATGGTCTACAGAGACATCAATTCTGACTCTAAACTGTATATGGGAAGATCGATGTGTGTAATAACAAAAAGGAAGATGCTCCGATCAAAGAAAAGCTCAAGTAGTAATTACACTATTTAATATGAGCCAACGTTTCATTAATTGTCTATTTAATTATTAATTGTCTATTTTATTTCATTAATTGATATTTCCGTTTTCATTAATTCTCTAAAACCTTTTATTATTCTAATTTAATTCTACGTTTCACTGACCACCTTTTTCATTTATGTTTACCTCATTTAAGTGTTTGTTTGTGGGTGAAATGTTGGCTCATATTAAATAGTTTAATTACTATTTGGGTTTTTAAGTTATGAAGATAGTCATGGTTGTGGTAAAAAAGCAAAAATAGTATTTTATTTTTATTTTTTTTTAGATATACTACTTTTTATTTATTATTAGATATTACAATCTGATACAAAGTTGTGGGCAATAGGTAATAGTGATGAATGATCTCATACATACTAAAATAAAATAAAATGAATTAAATAAATGAATAAAAAAAAAAAAAAAAAAACTCTCTTAAAATATATACAAACATAAGAAAAAACAAAATGAACATAATCAAACTATCTGTATGAAAAATAAATAAATAAAATAACATAATGATAAAATAATATAGTCTCTAGTCACATTTACACTCTAATATACAATATTTACACAATCGAACCGAGGATCCCTGAGCCCACTTTATCCTCCACGTGTGAGGGGTAGAGCAGAGCTCAAGAGATCCCAGCGCATCCCTCTCGCCGCAATATTTTATTTCTTCTATTTGTATATATTTTTCTTTTCACTAATTTTGATCGTACCTTAATTTATCTTTTTTTTTATCTTATTATCTTACTATTTGAGTTTTTCTTTAACTGCACCTAGACCATCTTCCTTTTTATACTGTACATAATTTTCATTAAATCATTCGAAAATTGGGGTGAAATAAGTTCCCTTTTCTATCCTCTTGAGCACTTGAGCTATGATGCTAGATCCTCCCTCCTTGGGAGGAGTAAACCCTAGAGTATATTTTTCTAATTTTCTATTATCGCGTATCCTAGACAAGAGGCGGGTAGTGAAAATGCGACGAGGAGGTAGAACACTAACTAGAGCAACGTGTGTTGTGGCTAATGAAGGCCTAGCAAGCGGTTCCTTTGAGCTGCTAATTATAACATGTAGACGGAGCCGGAGATTTATGTGAGCTGTCGTCGAATTAGTCCTCCTTCCGGCCCCATCTGCCACGCAGTCCACTCTCCTTTTTATATTAGCCACAGAAAACTCAGGGCTTTTACCAAGGCGCCGCCCTCAGTCCCCTCTTATGTAGCTTTTATGACACTTTATATAATGGCGCTTTTCTCTTTCCGACTAATTACTATAATGAGCTTATTAATGAGTAATAAGAAGTCTAGCTAATATGAACATTCTATTCGTAATTACGTTAATGACTACGGCCGTATATTTTATCAATATTATTAAGAAGTCAAACATATTAAATTGATAAATATTTAAGTTGAACCCGGATATTTTTTTTGGTGCTACTAGTGAGGTGGTATTAATTTTAATCATAAACATTAATCTTTCCAAATTAGTGTTGTTTTGATTTACCACCATCTCTATTTGCATGGAGACTTTCATACACAGGCAAATATAGAAATAAATAAAATTAATTATTCTGTCGTATACAGCATCTTGAAATTTGAATAAATAAAAAACTACATATAATATTTTTGAAATACATAAGTTTTATATATAATATAAATATATAAGGTTTATTATCATAAAGATAAATTAATAGAATTTTGTATTGTTATTTTTTTATTAATAAAATAACAAAAATTTAATAAAAGTTGTTTGTTTTTATTTATCTTTTGAGATATCATTAATTTTGATTTTTAGCAGCATATTTCTGCTGGTTATCGTTTACTTATTTATGCATTATTTTATAAATATTGTTATACCATTATTGTTAGGTATTTTTTATATTAATATGAATATTCATACTTTGCAATTTTGATTCATTTTTTTATTGTATATAAATATTTATTTTTATTCAATGGTCATGACATTTTTATTTACAGTTTCTCTCCCTCTTTTATTGAATTATGAAGACTTGAGAATTCCGATTTTATAAAATGTTTGTATTAGTAAATTAATTTTCATTAATTGAAGAGGTATCGTTAATATTACTTATTTATATTTAGGATTTTTGGTTACTTCATTCTCCCTATTTATCAAAGCTCTAACCACTTCTAAGATATGTCTGAAAGCGAAAAAAGCTTTCAATCAGAGTAAAATATTTTATCATTAATTAACGTTGTAATGAGGTGTTAATAGTTGGTCGTAAATTGATATGAGAAGATGGTCAGGGGATGCGATCAGCAAAGATACACAATATGCAAAAGTTATTTATTTGTGCCTACGTTTCGAACTGAATTTCAGGCCTTCATCAGAACTGGAAACCAAAACGAGATAACAACCTTAATACGGATAAAAATAAAAATAAAATAATAACAAACAGACTCGGAAATATACATAACAATAAATTAAGTAGATAGTTGTTGATATTAATATAAGACAAAATGTAATGTTGTAGAGGCAAGAATTATAAAAAATAAAGTATAAATAAAATAATTAAAAGACAGACAGTTTTTTTTCCAGCCCTGACGAAGGCCTGAAATGCAGGTCAAAACATTGGCACTAATAAATAAATTTTGATTACTTATGTATCTTTGCTTACCGCACCCCCGACCATCTTCTCCACATATTACTGTTGTAATTATTTTGCAATATTACATGAAATAATAATATTTATAGCAACAACATCCAGTGTCCACTTGTAGAGATTTTCATTTTTTTATGTAACTTTGTCTTTCAAGGATTAAACTTTTACCATACAGGAACAAAAAGCCTTCTCAAAAAATCCTATAATTGTTGATTTTTTTATATCTTACACACGAACATAAGACCATCTTCATTTCAGAAAACCATTATCTTCAGTATTTCAAGTTGATTTTTCTTAATCTGGAATTTGGTTGTTGTTCATTGCCAGTAATATTAAAGAAAATATAATATATGTGTATAATATTCGAGAAGACATATTCTATTCTACGATTTTTAAGGCTTTGTTACAAATTAAATTTTATTCTTTTACTGGAACAGTCTTTGAATAATACTTGTACGATCGTTTTTAATGAAACATTAATATTATTGTTATACAAATTTTGAAAATTTAAAAAAAAAATGGGAATTCATTACGAATATTTCTTCCTATTTTA
Organism: Halyomorpha halys; assembly: GCF_000696795.3. Taxonomy (NCBI): domain Eukaryota; kingdom Metazoa; phylum Arthropoda; class Insecta; order Hemiptera; family Pentatomidae; genus Halyomorpha; species Halyomorpha halys. The sequence continues at coordinate 86,900 of NW_027105275.1, forward strand.
GTTGGTATTAAAAAGTTTCAAATGAAAAAAAAACAATTATTATTAAAATATAAAGAAAGTGGAGGCTGAACGAAGTCCGAGACATTCAGGACTGCAATGGAGGATCTGACATAAAAATTTCGGAATCACTGGCGTTTCAAACTTCGAAGAGGATTATAGGAGTGAGTGAAACTCAATAGGGGTTGTGCTTAACAATTTGGATGGTGAGTAAGGTTCTGATGAAATTTGGTGGAGATAAGGTAATATAAAATGGAATATTATGATATTCTTTTATGAAGAAAATTATAAAATATTTTTACTAAGTTAAAAGGACATTTGAGTATTTTTTATCGAACTAAAAATTTGAAGCGTTTATTATAAACAAGTGAAGTTTTCATCGAGAATTCTGTAATAGAGGGTTCTTCAATGTATATATATTCAATGACAACTTTAGTCATGTATTTTAAATATTTATCAATCTCAATAGTATGTTGATGCATAGAAAGGAATTAAAAAAAAAAAAAAAATCTGTACCACCACAACCCATGGAGGGTCAGGATAAGGAAGTACTGTTTCTAGACCAATGGTTGTGCGAAGAGGTGATTTGGTTTGAATCATGCTCGACCGCAAGGTTTAATCATATCATTGTATATGATTAAAAGGAGTGGCTAATGTGCTATTTTACAAATTTGCAATTCCTTTTGTTTAAACTACAAGTCTCTAAACTTTTTCTCTATTATAGAACTATAAACTTTATCTGATATTGATATGAGTTGAATTTCAGTTTTTCTACAGCAGCATTAACGTTAGATTTTGATAAAATTGTGAGATGTTATGAAATTTTTTTTGTCAACAACGGACATCATCGGAAAAAAAGTAACCTCAAACACTCAAGTATATAAATTTGTAATTTTTAATTAATAAAAAAAAATCGTATTTCATGATTTAAAAAAACAAAACAAAAGGACTGAATTCTCCTAACTTTTTTTTCTCGGATTATGTACTTTATTAGAATCGTCTTTGGTTTTTGTAATTCTTCGTTCAAAACTCATTGGACAGGAACAACGATTTTTTGATCTTATTCGACAAGAATAACAATTCGAATGGTACGTATAAGCATTAAATATATACAGAGCAAACGCAGGATACGATAATATAAAACAAAATATTAAATTTATAATTTATTTTTTGGCTCCTGGGGAGCAACGGCTCCTTGGACAGGTGTCCAATATATTTTTCCTAAACACTAAAAAATGCATCATTAAAACCGTCAAATGATTGGCGACAGCCAAAAAATTATCTATAAACCGATATTTTCTTTATTTCCTGTAAAAGTAATTTACGATCTTAATATAATTTATTAATACTCATATTTATTGTTCATCCAGTGTTTTTATTTTTAAAAAAAATTCAACAAATTTACATATATATAATAGCCATTTATTTATTCTCTTAAAAGTAATCAGAACAATTGTTTTTCAAGTTTACAAATACATTCATTTTTTTTTTCAATAATTTATAAAACCAAACGAAAAATTGGGAAAATTTTTTTCTACGAAGACAGTCTGAGCTCATTATAATTTAATTTATGTTTACGAGTTGATAACTTAACATAAGAGGCGTAACTCAATATGGTTTTAAAGATTTAAAAAATAGATAAACTATTTCAGAGACATCTCGTATGAACCTTTGTTTTTTAGATACATATATAGTTTTTATATCACAGCTTAAGCGAGATATGTTTAGTAATATATTTAATTTTAAAACCGATTCTTAACGATCTAAAAAAATCAAAATTTTTTTCCGTTGTTACAACTGTCTCACCTTATGATAGAGACAATGACATTAAAAAAAAAATAATAACCATAATGTTGATTAAAATGATAATATTAAGTAGTAATAGAAAATCATTTCTCTATAACATAATTATTCGAAACCCTTTATGTTTGGGTTATTAATATAATTTGAGATTTCTCAATATGTTTATGTTGTGTTAAAGTAAAAATTCAGGACTTTATAATACGTTTATCACGCTATAAACTGTAAATTCTATGACCAGGACTTTTAAAATATTTTAAATATAATATGATTAAGACAACAATGCTAACTATAGTTATGTATTATGTGTTCTTCAGTGTAATATGATTAACATTTTTTGAATATGAGGAGAATATGATTTACTTAATGTTTCGGCCAGAATTTCAGGCTTTCATCAGGGCTAAGAACAAAAAACAAGATAACAACAATAATGATTAAATATTGTATTCTTAATTAAATATATAAGAAGAATTTTTTTAATTTAATTTCACATATAGAGTTTTCTTTATTTTTCTTATATTACATTAATTTTCAATTTGAATGTAATTGATTTTCATATCTATATTATTTTCTTTTTTTTCATTCATAATTTTAATATGACTATAGTCTCTGTATATTATTATATTCAGTTTCATTATTCTTATATTACATTATGTATTTTCTTCAATACTACCTATATTATCTGTTATCTTCTTATGCTTCTTTATTCATATTTAATTGTTATGGTTGAGATTTTATTTTTGTTCTTAGCCCTGATGAAGGTCTGAAATTAAGAACGAAACATCATTCCATACATAATCCATGGTCAACTATCAAATAACCCATCGTTATTTTTTATAGTTTAAAGTTTGATATTGGAATGACTGGTTAAGTTTAACGCATTCGAGACCAATTGCACACCATGTGTGCAATACATTCCTGAGCCAAGAACACCGCACTGCACACCTTGCAATGATCTTGAATTGGAATTATCAGTCGGTATGGAGAGAAGCGGCCGTTAAAACAAAAATTATCCTAGAAGTATGTAAAAATAAAATTTGATGTTGGTAAAATAAAATTTGAAAATTTAGCCCCAAAAATGATTGTTGTTTTTTCCAGGAAAATTCATTATCTAGTAATGCTTCTTAAAAATTTGTGTTTACTTAGGTTTATATTATTTTATTTTTATTTATTTTATTTTATCTATAATTATATAATTTTCTTTATTTCAGAACCTAAAATAAGAACTTCACGTTACCCGACTATTTGGAATAAATGTTGTTTAATTTAATAATGTGTGTTTATTCAAAAGAACATACAGAGGAGCTACCTGCATACCTGCATATATGTGTGTGTGTGTATATATGTATATATATTTTAATTTAAAAAAAGAGCAAAACATCGGAAAAATGAGGTGTTATGTGGGTTTTACCAATAACTTAATTCTGAATCGAGTAATTTAGTTTTGGTGCTTATATGTTATAAACTATAATATAATGTAATATTGTGAGACCCGATTCCTGATATCTGTCAAAATAGTAGAATCCGAAGACACGTTTATTTTAAATGCCTCATTAAACAACCCCTCGCAGGTTGAAACAGGATTCCGAAGCCCATTATATTTTTTCCTGACGTTCTTAATTGTCACCACGGTCACAAAAATATTTTATCGCCTTCAAGAAGAGGGGTGGAAAGAACTGTTTTTTTTTCTTTTTTATTTATTTATTGTAACTTACAACTGTACACAAAATACAATAAGTAAATATGAGGAATGTTTGAATCACTTGATAGTCTTGGAAAAGAACCACCCAATGGTGGAACTTCAAACATTAATTTAAATTAGAAGGTCCAGTAGCCATCTTCTTTTCAGACGCCTCGGAGAATTATCGGGGATTGTTTTAGGATAAGAGATTAATAACAAATGGGTTAGGATGGGTAAGGAATTTGGAATGAAAAGACGCATATCTATTTTGGGCCAAATCTGCAACGAAAAGGATGTTACGGTCTTTGTGGATGAGTTTATTTGTGCCGTAATAAGGAGCATCAAGGATTTTACGGAGGATTTTGGATTGTAAGGATTGGAGTACTAAATTTAAGCATAAAAGGTAGCATAAACGAATAATATTGTTTAAAAGTACTATTGTAACGTTATATAAATTATTAACTTTGATTACCGAAAATGTTCAAATTGGTCCGATTATCATAGTATATAATAATTATTTGTAGTGAATGGGAGGTTTAAAGCGTTTGTCATATTGTAATGATCGAAATCTTCGAGCAGTTTCTTGTCGTTTCAGTCTTGTATGGATCCCCATTGTATATATATATATATATAT
>NW_027105275.1:91906-93099 GCF_000696795.3 Halyomorpha halys
TATATATATATATATAATGTTTGTCTAAGTAACGAATCTGTTCAACAGGCGTTAGTGGGATATTTAAAAAGGATACTGAAGTACAGGAGTCTAGAGGTTTACGACGGAGAGTAAAGGTCATCTGATGCCATTTGTTGCATTCTCTATAACTGTACTTTTTTGTATACTTAAATTAACTAATATCAACCATTGATAAAGACCTGATTTTTGTGAAGTGAAAAATCGAAAAACGTTAAATTTGAAACCTCTAAAAATGTATAAGATTGTTTTTGAAATAACCAAATCCTGCAAAAATCAACTTCGTCGTTAATTTCATAATACTCGTACATTTGAATCTTATTTGACCATGACTAAATCTAAGTAAACTCACTAAATAAAGATATTTAAAAGTAAGATTGAAAACTGAAATGAGAAATTATCACTAACTACAAAAAAGTAATGACGGAATAATGAAGAACAATAATAAGAACTAACAATAATGACTAAATATAATGAATAAATAATAACATAGAAATTTTATCTCAAAAAGGATGAATTGACGGGAGAATTTAGAAGATTACACAACTTTGAACTACACCCGGTAAATATAATTCAAGTTATAGAATTGTAGCGTATAAGATGGGCCTTACACTTACACTTGGTGGTAGGGCTTGGTAACGAGGGGATCCCTAAAATGTTAATAAACACTGAACTGACGGGTAAACGGCCGAAGGGTAGACCAAAACGTAGATAGGAGGATTGCGTTAAAACTGATAGTTGAATTGGGTTAGGTGGGGCATACGTACATCCTTCCAAGGATGTATGAAAAGAGCGATTGGTGGTATCGGCATCGAATCCTTGGGTTCTTTAGGCCTGTATTATTATTATTATTTCATGAATCATTGACAAACATGTAAATGAAACTATGATTTCTAAGTTAATACTCTAATAAAGAAACTTTATTATTAAAAAATTTAAGAAAAACATATATTTTTAACTAAAAACATCACATTATTTTTAGCTCAATGACTGCCAATTTTAATTATTCTCGATGTTATATTTACTCTATGTTAATTAATATTTCTTTTATTTATATTTCTAATTTATTATTACTTAATATTTCTTATTATATTTATATATTTTCATTATATTGCTTTAATTGTTCACATCTTATTTCTAAATATTTTATCAAAATGCATGTGAACCAATATATT
>NW_027105275.1:94350-95941 GCF_000696795.3 Halyomorpha halys
ATATATACTCATAAATATTTATTTGTTGTTCATTTTAAATTTTATTTTATTTTTATCCTTTTGGTAATATTTTTTTTTTCGCGAAAATTGATAAATTAAAATAGCAAATCAATAAAATTAAAAATTAATAAATTCTATTCATTTGTATTAGTTAGGATTAGCCAGTAGTGGAGAGTATTTGATTTAAGTGAAAATAATTTAAATAAAACTAAAAGACAACGGTAAAACAGCTCTCTGATATGCTATTCCAAGATTTCGGAAACATTTTTTTTTTTTTAAATGTTCTTAACAGCGAGAAACCCTCATAAACAGAGTAACCTTGTATCTTATATTCAAAGAAATGGTCGTAAAATCTACGCTTGGAAAGGCATCTGTGTTGTGATATGTTGTGGGCACTCCCCTCATGTTTGGGGTTTCACAAAAAGCATGTGACTCGCGCCGTACAGATGTTCTTCGACTTAATGGCGGTGTTAACTTCCATATTTCGGTTTTCAAGATGCCAGTGGGTCTGATATTCTTCTAAAAACAGCCCGAGATCTTAAGAAATTTCTAGATTATAGCAAAAAGGAGACAAAGTATCAGCTACTCAATGATGAGGGAGGAATGTTGTGTGTAGTTATTTGCTAGAACCATAAAATATCGGAACCGTTACTCTTAATGGTTCTATTTAATATTGCTAATATTGATTTTGTTATACATGACAAAGTGGACTGTTATGATTAAAGAAAATATTATATGATACTAAGAAACTATTATATGATCCCTTGTTTCTACTTCTTCCTTTCATTTTATTTCTTAGGCACATACGTAAACAGGAGACGTTTACCTTCCGATTAATGTGCAACCAGCTCAGCAGATAAATCGTTCTGGGTTTTCTGGTATCTTTTATTCCTCCTATCGTTATTTTATATTAAAAAATTATACTTGAACTTTTATTGCTCGATTCCTTCTTTTGAAAGTATAAGGGTAAGAGTAATGATAATGTTGTTCAAATAGTCAACGATGCAAAATATCAAAAAAAAATTCAAAATATGGTACAAAGCAACTCATTTTTACAGTGCTTTTTTCATCTAAAATAATATATAAAACTACAATTCTTTATTTAAATTTATGTTATTATGGTGTAATTTTATTACATGCAATAAGAATTTAGTATCAATTAATTTTTTTTTTGTGTAAATCCATGATTCATTTTTTAGAAATAATTTTTTTACATAATAAATTAATACACTTCACAAAACAAATATTTAATTAAAAAATTAGGGTAATTTAAATAAAAATACGACTTTTTTAAGATTTCAACCTTCTATAGATGTTTTCGATAGATACTTGATATTAAATCCATATTTTTGTTACCTTTACAACAGAAAGAAATGGTTTATTTAGCCATGCTGCCCAAATACATTAGGTTGCTATAATACATAGTATACCAATCAATACATGATCGAGCATTTATACACTGCATGATAAAACAAAAAAAATTTTTTTTCTAACTTTTGCTTTTACAATAAATAATTTTGTAATCACTAAATACAATATTTGAATTGTTCTCCTGCAATGTAGGACATTTGAAAAAAAATTTTACTCATTA
>NW_027105275.1:97086-98169 GCF_000696795.3 Halyomorpha halys
ATAGTTTGATTATGTTCATTTTGTTTATTCTTTTGTTTGTATATACTTTAAGAGAGTTTTTTTTAATTTATTTTTTTATTCATTTATTTATTTTATTTTATTTTAGTATGTATGAGATCATTCATCACTATTACCTATTGCCCACAACTGTGTGCCAGATTGTAATATCTATCAATAAATAAAAAGTATTATCACGTTAAAAAAAAAAAACCTCTCTTAAAGTATGTACAAACAAAAGAATAAACAAAATGAACATAATCAAACTATCTGTATGAAAAATAAATAAATAAAATAACGTATTGATAAAATGAGAGTCTCTAGTCACATTTACACTTTAATCTCTCTTTAATGTCTTAACAATTATATATATCTTATAAACACTTGTTTATCGTGAAAATTTTTCATCAAAATGTACATATTATTTAAGATGAACTAGGATTATTTTTAAGTTATTACTTGATAAGTTTGACGACAGAGCGATGAATGACTACTTGCAGTTCCCCCCCGTCAAAGTCAAAGCCGATTGGTATATAATGCTGCCAACAGTTAATAAGACGAAATGGCTGGGGCAGTCAGCGTGACAGCGCTTCACTCATTTGTCAACTGTCAATTTTTTTCTTCTTCACTGTTACTCAGCTTCCGGCAGAGAAATAGTATCTACCTTCCAACTAATGTCGATAATAGCTGAAGATTTGAACTGTTTACTTTCCACTTTTAATCACCCTAATAAAATTAATATTTTAGTAAAGTATAACAGAGACCACAGGAATGTCTGATAGAAAAAAAAAATGTAAGGTCAGAGGTGCAATACTTTGTAAGGAAGTACTGTTCCTAAACCAACTGTTGTGCAAGGAGGTGATTTGGTCAGAATCAGGCTTGAACGCCCAGATATTTTCCCAATTACTGGAACTCGCTTCATGAGGCAGGGTTGACCCTTAGGAGCTCCCGAACCCACAGGGCTGACTCACACCAACAATGAAACAGAAAACAATTATCTGCTACCACAGAGCTACCTACCCACTACCATAGAGGTACCTACCCACTACCACAGAGCTTCCTACCCACTACCACAGAGCTTCCTAC
>NW_027105275.1:99783-102015 GCF_000696795.3 Halyomorpha halys
TGGATTTAGTGAATGACACAATTTCTTCCTTATTAAACTATAATAGTTTATTTCATATCATACAGCAACGTTTCGGGAGATATCCCCCATCTTCAGGCTGTTGATAACAAAACCTATATATGATATATAATTTTCTCCTATTTGTCTTATTTGCTAATATATTATAATATTAATGTCATTATTGAGTAAAAACTTATCTATTAGTCATACATTGTAGGAGAAATCTCCCGAAACGTTGCTGTATGATATGAAATAAACTATTATAGTTTAATAAGGAAGAAATTGTGTCATTCACTAAATCCATATAATAGATAAATTCTTATTTATCGGATCAAACGTGGGTTGCAGATCACTGGAGAGGGGAGTTATGAGTGAGTGAAATATGGAGGATAAAATTTCCAAATAAATGTTATAGGATTGTTAAATGAAATAAAATTGTTAAAAGCGGAAAAAGGGCAAAAATAGTTACAATACATTGTATTTAGTGATTACAAAATTATTTATTGTAAAAGCAAAAGTTAGAAAAAAAAAATTGTTTTTTTTGTTATATCATGTAAATATATGCAGAGTATATATGCCCGATCATGTATTGATTGGTATGCTGTATTATGTATTATAGGAACTTAATGTATTTGAGTGGCATGGCTAAATACAGCTTTTTTCTCAGTTGTAAAGGTAACAAAAATATGGATTTGATAACAACTATCGAAAACCTCTATGGAAGGTCTTAAAAATTTAACACGTTTCGTATTTTTATTTAAATTACCCTAATTTTTTTATTAAATATTTTTTTTTGTGAAATGTATTTATTTATTATGTAAAAAATTTATTTCTAAAAAATGAATCATGGATTTACTCAACAAAAAATTAATTGATACTAAATTCTTATATCATATAATAAAATTACACCATAATAACATAAATTTAAATAAAGAATTGTAGTTTTATAAATTATTTTAGATGAAAAAATCAATGTAAAAATGAGTTGCTTTGTACCAAATTTTGAACTTTTTTTGATATTTTGTATAGTTCACTATTTTATTAATATGATGTTGAAAATTAATAACAATTAGTTTATAAACAAAACATTGGAAGCCTTGGGACTACTAAAGAGGGCAGATTTACTGGAGAAATGTATCTCTCATTTCTGGTGCAAAATTATCTATTTTAGGAAATTTTGACCAAGAAATGAGATTAATGATTAAAACTGATACTTTTGGTTAAAATAAAATTTGAATAACTTTATCATTAAGCTTAGGTTTGTAATTTTAGAAGAAGCTATCTAGCAATAAAAATTTTAGCCATGATGTTTAATTTAAAATCACAAGAGGGGAAATATAAGACACCAGGAAACTTGAAAACCTACGACAATTTTTCAGCTGGACAGCAACCACCAATAGAAGGTAAACGTCTCCTATTTCTCTCCTAGCTCTTTGGCGTCGTTTACTACCACTGGTGTACTACACTGAGCAACACGGAACTTATAACTTCAATTCAGCTGTTTAATCCTTAAATGAACAAGTTAACCGACTTTCTACAGTATGTTCAACTTTAAATATTTGAGAAGTTAAAATCACGAGTCTAAATAAAAAACAAACCGAGAAAATGAACAGTACCTTTTTTTCTTTATATTTCAAAAATATAATAGAAAAAAAAATTAATTTTACTTACATGATGAGAAGTTGTCTACAGCCGGAGGTGAGGTAGCGTTGGGTTCCAGGATAGTTCTCGGCGACAGGACATTGAATGGTGCAACGTTTCGAACCTTTATGTCTCCGCCTTCATGGCCTGTGTGAATGATTAGCAATTAGTAAATTAAATATATTTAACCTAAAATAAGATATTTTGGTTTAAAAATAGCCATACCACGAATTATTAGCACCTTGATATTTTAGTCCGCGATAGTGTTATAGTCTTAGAGTGATGTATTGTCTGAGACAGTATGTATCTTAAGTCTGATGTGAGATATGCTGTATTTTTGCTTAATTTGTTGTTTTGTTATGTCATTTTGATGACACCCAAATAGACGAAACGTAGGTTAGTTGTTAGCCGCTATTTTAGAGACTCAAAATATGTTTGAATCATCTAATTGTATCTTAACAATTAATTTATTTCTCAACGAGGTGTAGATAGTTGACCGTAGATTAATGATTGGAGAAGTTTGTCGGGGGGTGCGGTCAGCAAAGAACAACATAAATAAACAAAACCATATTTATTTATTTTATGCCGACG
>NW_027105275.1:102962-138060 GCF_000696795.3 Halyomorpha halys
TAAATCTATATAAAAAATTTTAATCAATAAAGAAGTTTAAAACCAGACTCATACCTCCTAAGGGAAAGGCTTTTATTCCTGTAAATTTAGCTATAATTATTATTATTATTATACAAGGGGTACGGTAAATGTCAGTAAAAAGTAAAAATTTAAATATTCATAAAAGGAAGATTGTCCGGGTGCGGTCAAAGAAAAACTCAAATAATCCTGACACTATTTGTTATGAGCTAACGTTTCGCCACACGTAGCAGGGCTTCATCAGGACTAAAACAAATACGAACACTTAAATGATGTAAACATAAATGAACAAAGTAAATGAAAAATTAAAAAGATGAACGGTAAAACGTGAAAATTAAATAATAAAACATCTTAGACAATTAATGAAAACAGAAATAACATGAGATAAATAAATAAATTTAAAATACAGTACACACAAAAGATAGGAAAAGGAGGGTGTATTGTGTGTACTGTATTTCATATTTCTTATTTTTTTATCTCTTGTTATTTCCATTTTCATTAATTGTCTAAAACCTTTTATTATTCTTATTTAATTTTTACGTTTCAGTGTTCCTTTTTTAAATTTTTCATTTACTTTGTTCATTTATGTTTACATCATTTAAGTATTTGTTTATTTTTTTAGCCCTGATTAAGCCCTGCAACCTGGAGCGAAACGTAAGCTCGTAATAAATAGTTTCACGACTATTCTTAAGTCTTACCTCCCCCCCCCATCTTCCTTTTATTATTATACGCGGTTAATCAGCGATCTTACATTTTATTATTTAGTGCGCATGCTCCCTGAAGTTTATATTATTCGAGAGAAAAGCCTAAAAATTTCACTCATTTTTCATTCTGAGACCCATTTCTCTAAAACTTTAAAATTTCTAAAATATGAGTTCTAATAGAGCTCTATACGTTTAAGAGGTACGAGATACAGTTTTAAAAAAAAACAAAAAAATTTTCGTAATAACGAAAAATCAATATTTTGTGAATATAATGAAAACTGCTCTAATGAAGATAGGAATTATAAACTATATTATAGTAATTGAACTAGCTTTTATTTGAGTGCTAGTATCCTTCAATATATCTAATACTACCTGAAATATATTTTTATATAAAGTTTTTTTCGAATGATGAAGAATATTGAATATATATTTCAGCGAATATCATAAAAACTGCTACCCTCTATTTTTGCTACTACTCAATTGAGAATTAATAGGAGTTTCCATGATATTGTTAAGTGTTGTAGGTAGCTCTTATGGTGTTGAACCCCTACTGAAAAATTAATTTTTATTTAACGTTTTGAATAATCTATCTTTTATTCCTTCTATGGTTGGCAGAGCCATCAATCTTGACTAGTAACTATATATAATTTTTATTAAATTAATAAAAAACAATAAATAAATAAATTGGGGTGAAACAACTCATTTTTCCCCCTGGTTCTTGGACTATCGGGGACTATATGTTTTTCTATTTTGAGAAAAGACCGAAACACATGTTTCACCATTTACAAAACAAAAGGACGCTAATAGTGGCCGCGAACCCGAACAAAGGTATGGCTAAGGTTGCCAAGATATTTATTAGCAACAATTTAGGTGGGAACCAATTTGGCCTCTTGTCCTGATTAGTGGGAGCCGAGTCAAACTCAAAAGTTCTCAGTATTTTAATAATAATTCTCAAGTTGGCTATGAACAGTTACCTTTTCCTTTTAACAATTCCCAGTTCGAAACATTGATAATTAAAGGAGTATTTAAGGGGTTTAACACAAAATTACGTAACAAAAATGGAGTTTGGGTTTGAGATGGATCACATACAAGGCAAGGATAGAACTGATATCTGAAGGGAAAACGCATGGTTGGATTGGCTATTTTTACAGTGACTTGCAGAAAAATTACTATTAAAGAATAGTTTAGCTTCACGATGATCAAACATATGCTATATAGCTATCATAAAATTTTCCGGAATGATACTCCTAAGGCACAACTAATGGTGGCAAATAGAAATTTTAAGAGTGAAGAAAAAAGAAGAGTTTTTCTATAAAATCAATTTTTTTTTAATAATTTATTTATTGATATTTACAACTGTATACATATATACACATCAAGTAAATTTGCTGTAAGTGAAATTATGACATGATAAAAACATGTGGAGAATCTACCCATTGATAGAACTCCGAAAACATTTCTAAAGGAGAAGATCTCGAGGCCATCTTCTTTTCAGACGTCTAGGAGGATTATTAGGTAGTGAAGGAGAAGCCAGGTTAGAAACGAGTTGGTTTGGGTGGTTGGGAAGTTTATTATGGAAGGATTGGTATCTGGTTCTGACCAAATCGTCAACATAGGGGACATTGAGGTCCTGATGGATGATTTGATTTGTGACAAAGTAAGGAGCATTAAGGATTTTACGAAGGATTTTGGACTGTAAGGATTGGATTCGAGAGGAATTAGATGGTTTAGTGGAGCCCCATAGCTCAACTCCGTATGTCCAAATAGGGCTTTTAATAGTCATGTAATAAAATCAATTAAAAAACATTAAATATGTTCAATGAAAACACTGTCTATTTGCCAGTACTAAGTAGTCTTGCAAGGACTGGATCACGATCTAAGAGAGCATAGTTATTGAAAGGCGAAAATTATTGAATTGACAAGAGACGAATACATTTGTATTTGTGATTTTTTTACACGAATAATCTTTCATTTAAAAAACAAAAATTTATTAATATTCGGAATACATTTTATTCGTAGAATTTCAATCGAATAGAAATGTATTTGAATAAATATTTAATAAAATAAAAATATGAAATTGAAAACGGTATTGTTTTTCGTTTTCTATTTTGTTTACAGAGCAATGACAGCCCCTTTAGTTATTTTCGGATCCTGTATCGATTTAATTTTATCGAATTAATTTTTCTGATTTCAAACAATTAGGGTCACTTTTTATGATTTAGGAGATGCCGAAAATGAAAATGCTATCGAGTTAAATATTGCGTATCGATTTATTTTGAATTTTCTGATTTCTGAAATGTGAGGGTACCTTTATATGTTTCAGGAGATTCGGAACATTAATTAAACTATATTAAATAAAGTAATGATTAGTTCTGTTATAAATGGTGGTTTTATGTGAAAAAGAAAAGATTATTGGTGTATTAAAGTTTTTAAATTTAAGATATAAAATGTTATGTAAGTAAGCAATCAATTTAAAAACAATTTTTTAAGTTTTTATGATATTATTTTAATATTTAATTTATTTTAAAGATTTTATATGGGCAATTAGCCTGCAGATAAGATTTTAAAAAACAAGACATCGATATTTAATGTTGCCTCTTTGAAAATGGCCTGAGGGCCGAAAAGTTGGAGAGTTTTTGAAAATAAAAGTTGAGAGTAATTTGGATCAAATTGTGTATGTTAATTATGTAATGATTAAACTTAATTAAAACTATCCACCCCAGGAGTTCGTAAAAACCATTTATTCCAACGATTCCGGTTTCGAAAATATTAGAGTCCCATTAAATGTTTTAGTGTTCTAATATGTTGGAAATCAGAATTGTTAGAATAAATGGTTTTTACGAACTCCTGGGATTGATAGTTTTAATTAAGTATTAAACTTTTTTTTCAAATTTAACTATTCTCGACGGACTATCAAGATTTCAATAGTTTAAAAAATGTTTACGCATATCATTTTTTTTTTAACTACCTTTTTTATGGCAAAATATTTAATTTTAAGACAATTTTCAAGATAAAATATGAAAATTCTGAAATATATCCAATTTTTTAAAAATAAGAACAGGCAAGAATTGTGATAAAGTTTATATCTTTCATTTTAAACCTGACTATAAAGATGGCGTGATATAAAAAAAAAATAGTATCAAAGTAATACGCAAACATTTTTCTGATACATAAAGTCAGAACTGGTTCAAGAGTTAAGGTAATGGAACACTTAGATATAGTACAAGAGCCCAAGAGAAGAAAAATGGAAGTTATTTCACCCCAATTTTTTATTATTTTATTGAAAACTATGTATAATTACTAGTCTAAATTGCTGAGTCTTCCAAGTATAGATAGTGGAAATAAAAAATGGTGGCTGTTTCATATCGTTAAAAAAATATAATTTTTCATTCGGAGATCTATATCTTCAAAACTAAAAACAACACAAGAAAACATTATTTAAAGTAGAGTAAATTTTCTGAAGTATGAGTCCTAATAGAGCTATTTATGTTTCATAGTTCTGGAGATATAGCTTTTTAAAAATCAACATTTCATAAAAATGTACTGAAAGATCAGTAGTTAATAAATTTATATTGAAATGCATATATATAAAAAACCATTCGAAGTACAGATGTCTATTAGCATTCAAATTAAAGCTGGTCAAATGGACTATAAAGTAGGAGTAGTAGTTTTCATGATTTTTGCTAAAATTTGATTTATAGTTGTTTGGACAAATTTTCACGTGCAAAATGTAAATTAATATGCGAATATCATAAAAACTACTACGATAAGTTTCATAAACTCCTTCATAGTAAGTTAAATTACCTACATTTTGAGTGCTGGCAGACGTTTGTACGTCTTAAGGTCCCAGTGATATATTCTTTCAAAAATGAAACATTTTATCTGAACAGCTAGAAATTAACATTTTGTGAATTTACGTTAAATATCATAAAACCTACTACTCCTACAAATATAAACGTTTGTGAATTTAACTAGATTTAATTTGAGTACTGGCAGACATCTGTACGTCCAATGGTTTCTGAAATAAAGTTTTTCATAAGTCAAACTTATTGTCGGAACAACTATAAATCAATTTCTTTTAGCAAATATTATGAAAACTGCTACTCCTATGGAGATATACGTCATAAACTACTTTGTATTACATGGTTTTTTTTTAGGCATAGATTTCTTAAAATAAATTCACTAACTACTAATCTTTCGGTACATTTTTATGAAATGTTGATTTTTAAAATGCTATGTCTCCAGAACTATGAAACATAAATAGCTCTATTAGGACTCATACTTCAGCTAATTTACTCTACTTTAAATGATGTTCTCTTTGAGTTTCTATTGTTGTTGGTAATTCTAAAGATATAGAGCTCCGAATGAAAAATTATTTTTTTAACGATTTGAAACAGTCGCCATTTTTTATTTCCCCTACCTATACTTGGCAGACTCTTCAATTTAGAATAGTGATTATACATAGTTTTCATTAAAGTAATTAAAAATTGGGGTGAAATAACCACCTTTTTTTCTTCCCTGCTCTTGTACTAATAGGAGAACAGCGGTAATAACTACAGACCTACAAAATTTTAAATCCTTTTAGAAAGAATTCAGTCGGGTGAATTGGGGTGACTGCGTCCATAATTCTGATTTACACATTAAAAATAATTTTTCACGTGGGTAAAATGATTTTTAATGCGTAAATTATGAGGTTACTTTTTAAAATGAATATCAATAGTTGTTAATTACAAAACATGAGTTTTAATATTAGATAAATTGTTGTTCTAGAATGGCGATACTTTAATTATCAAGTATCGTTAAAAATATGTAGACATTTTTTTTTGTTTTGGTAAATTTTAATTGTGATAAATATTATAAACATTCCCAACTTATTGTTTATTTTTTGTTATAGTGTACGATTAATTTAAATAAATGATTTTTAATTCATATTGGAGGAAGATAGTTGACCATATGAAGTAGATTGTATCAAGATAGTCCGGATGGCGGTTAATGAAGGTATCAAAATAGTAAAAGAAAACTATTTGTTGTTTACCAACGTTTCGTCCCACTTTGTAGGAGTTCGTCAGGGCTGTCTGATTGAAACGGAAATGACGAGTTAGGATTTTTAATTTAACATTTTATTTGTATTCTTCTATTATATTCATATGTATCTCTAGGAAATTTATTATATTGGCTCTAATTGTACGGAGATTACCCCCAAAAACAAAATAAATATATTATTATATTATATTTTTATTTAAAATAATTTTGTGCGTCATATTTAAAAACGTAAATAGAAGTGAGATCAGATCTGTTTTGAACTTTTTTGTAATTTTTTTTTTCGTTCATGTTCTAATTTCCAAACCCCTTTTAAGGCATCGGGGTCATCAACTTTTCGATTTTTTTGACATATCACTTACTCAATGTCATGATAATACTGTATAAAAAAACAATTATCTCGGTTTGTTATTCAAAATCTTATTTAAACACTGACGTAATATCTCCACAAACAAAGACTGCTTCGACCGGTTTCCACTATTAATATTGGCTGAAAATTATTTTATTTTATTTTTTTTTTTTTAATTTAAAATCACTATTTTTCACAAAATGAGATGAAAGGTTACATAATTAAACATACTTAAATGTTTGTAAAAAAATTTCAGGATATAAAGATATATCCTTCAACTATATAATATAATTGAAAAAGACATCAGGACACGTTTACTGGTCAGTTATTTACCGATATTTTGAAGAGTTTAAGTTTAAATATTTTAAATGAAAAAAATATTTCAATATTTATTGGTTATCGAAACTATATTTTTATAGATATCGCATATAAGGATCGTGTCGTTATGCAATAAAAATTACCTATCAGACAATCAGAAAGAAAAAGTGTTTTGCAAATTAATTAGAAGCAGAGTTGAGCGAAAAGTAATTACAATTGCTTGCTAATTATTGTAGTTTAGAACAGCAGAAATAAACTTTGGAATAGAAAGAATTACATGTAATTGTAATTACTTGATGCAACTATTCTAATTTAAATTACTTGATAAACTGCTGTATCAACTGCAATTACCAATTACATTCTTTGTTATTTTTTCCTAGAATTCCAAGAAATTATAATACAATTATAAGTAATTTTAATTGTAATTACAAATACTTAACACCAAAACGGAAATAATCTGTTCTATGTACAATGGCTCCAAAATATGAATATGATATATATTATAAGATTGCGCGCTGGCGTAGAGATTTATTAACATATTTATATATCATGTTTTCGAAGATGCTGGAAATGAATTTGAAATCGTTTTCATGATAGAGCTCTTGTTCCGCTTTATTTTTACTTTTAGAATTTCCGCGCATAAGAAATATTTTTAAATAAACTTAATTAGCATATGAGTTAAAATACATGTAATTGTAGTTGTAATTGCAAATCCTTAGCATCAATAAGTAATTGTAAAGAGAAATTCCAATCAGTTTTAATTATGTCTTACAATTACTTCAATGTAATTGTTCTTCAAAACCACTAATTTTGATTTTTAATTAATATCTATTTAATATCTAGTAAATCACGAAGATGTAATTAAATTACTTATGTTTGTATTAATTCTTGTATATTGTACAACAGTGAATATAGTTTAGAGGAAAACAATTCTTTCTAAATTATAGAAAATGCAACAAGAAATTGTTTTTTCTACCATTATAATTGTTATTTGAACCTGTAAATTACTCATAATCGGCAAATGAGCTGTACTATTCTGGCATGGCGTGGGTTGGCATGAGGAAGACAACACCCAGTGGTGCATCCTCCTGACATTAAAGTAAATTTTTATTTACACTTGGAGGGACTTCACCCAACTCTTCAGCTTACGTCAGGAACGTCATTTGTTGCCATCTGTCGTACAAATTTATTGAAATGTCCTTATAGTGTGTCGTGAAACCTTTTGTAAGTTATAAGAATATGATTCGTTACAGTTGGAATGCGTAGGTCGGTGTGAATGCTTTCGCTTGGAAGATAGAGCGGTGAGTTCGTTACCAGTCTTAAAAATTGCGATTGAAAAGTTTGTATCTTTTGAATCTGTGTCGTTCTGCTCGGTCCATAAATTTGGCAGACATAAGTCCATTTTAGTAAGTAATTTTATACGTTAAGTTCCTGTTTGAGGGATAATTTAGATCGTCTCTATAGTGTGGAATATAATTGTCTTAGTCGGAAATTTAGCGCTTTACGTTTTTTCTTAACTTGTGGCCCCATGTCAACCTTCTGTCGTTGTAGTGTAACTGTAAATAAGTTACAGAACTTAAGTAACAAGAAGAAAATTAAAACATAATTTAAATTTCTTGAACTTGATAAATATACACTGCCGGTTAAAAGTTTAATCCCACTTCAATTTATTTTTAGAAAATTGGATGAATAGCTTTAGTTATAAATTATTTTATACCCAAAAAGTTTATGCAATAGCAAAATTTTAGAGGAACGTTGAACAAAATATAAAATTAACCTTCAATTTTTTAGTTTTACCAGTGATGCGGCGAGAGGGATGCGCTGGGATCTTTTGAGCTCTGCTCTACCCCTCACACGTGGGGGATAGAGTGGGCTCAGGGATCCTCAGGTCGATTGTGTAAATATTGTATATTAGAGTGTAAATGTGACTAGAGATTATATTATTTTATCATTATGTTATTTTTTTTTCATACACATAGTTCGATTATGTTCATTTTGTTTATCCTTCTGTTTGTATATATGGTATTTTAGGATATATTTTTTTTTTTTAATTCATTTATTTATTTGTATTCTTATTTTATTTTATTTTAGTATGAATGTGATCATTCATGACTATTACCTATTGCCCACAACTGTGTAGCAGATTGTAATATCTATCAATAAATAAAAAGTATTTAAAAAAAAAAAATTGAGTAGGAATTTTTTTTCTTAAATTGAAATTTAACCTAGATCTTTCAGCTTGTAGTATTGTAACACACTCTTAATAGTTTCCTTACCATTCCGTTATAAAGATTTAATAATTAATTATTGAAATTTACGAAAAAAAAAAATTAACTGTTTGGAAGATCGTTGCTTAACACTGAGTGATTCATAAAAGGATGATAATAACTCAAAGAGAAAATAAACTATTTATTATGAGTCATTTTGCCCCACGGTTCAGGGCTTTATTCAGGCTAACAAAGATACAAACAACTAAAATTAAGTAACAGAATAAGAAAATGGAATATTTAACGTTAACATAGCATAAAAATTATCACAAAATAAAAAAGGCCGTTTGTTAATTTTTTTTCTTATTCTCTAGCTCTGTTACTTAATTTCAGTTGTTGTTATCTTTTTTAGCCCTGATGAAGCCTTACAACATTGGGCGAAACGTTGGCTCATATTAAATAGTTTAATTACTATTTGGGTTTTTAAATTATCAAGATGGTCATGGTTGTGGTAAAAAAGCAAAAATAGTATTTTATATTAACATTATTTTATTTCTTCTATTTGTATATATTTTAGTATTTATACATTTGTATATATTTAATAAATAGTTTATTTTCTAGTTGAGTTATTTTGACCGTCTGTTTTCCTTGTATTCAGTTTTTATGTAATATTTGCATAATTTGAACTAAATAATCGATAATGTTAAACATAATTTGATAAAAACATATTATTTTTTAACTTAATTTGTATGAAACAGGAAATATTGAGAAAAAAAATATTAAGTGTTAGTGGTAATCTTATACGTTTCACGGTCACTGTATTTGAATGGTTAAGAAGAGAATAAAACATTCGTACCGCGATTCATAAAAAGTTTAAAAGAACAAGTTAATAAAAGAAAATCTAAAGAAGACAAAATTAACAAATTTACTTTCACCTTAAATAAATTACTTGTGGAGTAGATGGTTGGGAGTTCGGTCAGAGAATACCACAAATAAGTTGAAAACTTTATTTATTAGTGCCAAAGTTTCAGCCAGAATTTATTCACACTTGGATTTCCGTCCTCTTCCAAGTAACCCGATGAAGCCCAGAAATTCTGACTGAAACGTTACCACTAATAAATAAGTTTTTTTAACTTATTTGTGTTATTCTCTGACCGCACCCCTAACTATGTTCTCCTCATATATATTATCCACGGTCAACTATCTCCATCATTAAAGAAATTACATGTAAAAGTCGATAGGATCGTTTACGAGTTGGTTTGAACTACTCAGGGCCGGGCCTAGGAGCCCACAATGCCAGAGGGCACACACTTAATAAAAAATTACGTATATAAAATATTTTAAAAAATTAAAACAAGTTAAGTCTTACAAAGTACTAAGTTGTGTTCTAACACTAATTCTCAACTTCCCCCACCCCTCCCACATGTTATGGAAATGGGACTTGCCGTTTTGAAAAATAGGTGTGCCGAAGAAAATACTTTAAAACATGCATTAGCGAAAGTAGAGTAGATGGATTCTAATAAAATGGATATAGGAGCACCTAAATAGCAAGTTACACTCTTTCCGAAATTTCATCAAAATCGGATCAGCAGTTTGATCTATTATACCCCTCTATTTACTACATGCATAGAAACAGGGGGACAAAATTAGTTTCTCGGTGCGTAAGATGCGAAATAAAAAGTGTAGATCCTAAAGGCCAAAATTTGTTTTCATATTTTGCATGAATAAAAGCTTTCTGTCATCGGTACTAAGGAAATAGTTTCTTTAAGCAAGCATTCTGAAACCATTTATACCGAATTTTTTAAATCAATGATTCTATAGATATAAAACTGTAAAAACGCTGAAAATTAATACAGAGTAGTTTATTATTTAATTTGATAATGTATTGTATCCTGTCGATTGTTACTATTAAAATTCATTTTCACATGGTCGATTATAAAGATTTATTAATAAAAATAATAAACAAAAATCATATTCTTGGGAAAAAATGCCCAGACGCCCCTATCCCCTTTCAATGTTATGATGAGGGGTGACAAAAACTCTTGGGCATGGGGGCGCCTACTTTAATTAGAGGCGCTAGCTTTATAGTTATTTTACAGAAATGGTTAGGTTTTGTGATATTTTATGCTCATCTAAACATTAGTATTTGAAAAATACTATAGAGATAATCCAGATGAAAAATTATATATATAAGTAGTAATACACGATTTTTATATATAAAAAAAAAGTTGAATAAATAAATATATTTTATGAAAAAAAATAAAAATTGTTTCTTGTAAGGTGCCAACAAGAGGGATATTAACCCTTTTAGTGCCGAAAGACGGCTTATCGTTTTTCATAGCGTTTGCGTAAATGGCTAACTACAATTTATCGTTAGTGATAACGTCTTACTATTTTCATTGAAGGAGAATACAAAATAAAGTCATAAAACTTTGTAAAAGGCCAAATTTCATCGCAGAGAAATCTTGCACAGTAGTTTATTATTTTATTTATTTTTTAATAATTAATTTAATTTTTTTTTTAATAGTTAGAAAGGGAAGGGGTAGAGGGGTTTATTTTATCTACTTTTGTATTCTACATATCTTGAAACAAAATTCCTCTAATTCTGAGGAAATTTTTCTTAGTTATTGGCTATGATTTTTTTTTTTTGCCATCATTCATTTTCAAGGAGTCAACAAAATGAGCGTGGTGTTCTTTCATATGTACATACAACCCTCTCTGTCGGCACTAAAAGGGTTAAGACTAAATGTTTTGGTATTATACTTGAATATCAATATCAAAGAGGATATTTAAGACATAGCGAGAAATTTATTTACCACACATTACTGATTAATTTTCAGTTTTCTACTTGTTGTCAAGCGGTAGTGTATCGACCTTTGACCTCCGTACTGAAGGATCCCCTATCTCAGAAAGTGACACATCCCGAACAAGATGAATCGAAGATACTGAGAGCTAATTGGTACGTTTCGGGGAATCGGTCTATCATTGAGGACAGATAGTCCTGCGGCTGATAATACCCGGGTAATTAGGATCTTCTCAGCAGCACTTCTTCAAGAAGCTGAGTTCGCCTCATGGTAGCTATCATCTGGGGTTCCTAGCCAGGCTTCTTCAAGGGTTATCTAGTTTCCTTTATGTAATAGTTTGATTACTAGTGATTATGTCGAAATGTATTTCTATTAGAGAAGCACAAAATCTATTCTAGATTCTACGGTAATCCATTCACACATTCGCCAACATGTTTAAGACCATGGGATAAGCAAACATCACCTTTAACTAAGGATTGCCTTTAGAAAAAAAATTGCTAGATTCACTGGAAACGTGTGAACAAGCACGTGCATTACATATATCTATTGGTTTAAATGGGTCTTAATACGAACACACGATTCTTTACAAAGAGGGAAAGATTCCATACATAAAGAAGAAGCCCAGTCTTCACTTTTTCACACGGCACAAATACGATACTGAGTGAATCATTTCGCAACATTAAATTGAAATCACTTATATCCCTGCTTAGTGACGTGATGGCCGTGCGTGTTGGGGCGTAGGTCCCAGTGCACTCGGTTCGGAACGTTGTGGATTCGATTCCAACCTGGGGCAGTGAATATTTATTTTTCGGGGTCCCGATAATTGAATCTTAACATTTCCACCTTGGTTAGTACGTGGCGGTAACTCTGTTAGCCGCCAGGGGTTGGCAAAAAGGACCAGGAGGTCCTCTTGCAAGACTTGTCCCCCCCCCCACCAAATACCAATAACAATTCACCCCTACTTAGAGTTGAATCTCTCACCGCTTGTTTCTAATTTCCCGAAGGGCTCCAGAACCCACAGGGCTGACTCACGGCTACAGTGAAACAGAAAATAATTATCTGCTACAGCCCAAATTTGAACCTGGGCTATTGGGGTTTGTAGAATAGTGACCTACCAATGAGCTACCCACTCTCAATTTTGTTTATATATTTATAAAGGGAATGGGGGTCCAAGAACTCGGGTGTGAATCGGCTGTGGCAGGTAAATATTTATTCTGTTACTGGTGAGTCAACCCAGTGGATTTGGGAGATCTCCTGAAGCACACCCAGCCTCTATAATGTGGTTACCCTTACTTGGGAAATCATCTGGGAGTTAAGCGTGATATTGGACAAATCACCTCCTTATAAAATCGTTGTTAAAGAAACTACTTTCTTACTAAGTACTGAACTCCTGACACTTCATGGATTCTAGCAGTATAAATTTTAATTTTTTTTTTTTTTTTTATTATTTGTCTGCATCAATCTGTTTCATTTTTGTATTGTAATTTACTTAATTTTCTTTTATTGTAATTATAAATTTTATTTTATTTAAATATATTTTTTTTCAAACCCTTGAATTAGACGTTTTATTATAAAATATTGTTTAGATTTTAGTGTATTTTTAAGCGTTGAAAATTAGGGATAAATTATTAAAATAAAATAATTTCTAATACCCTGTGCACTCGCACTATCCTATCCTTCTTTCCAGAGATACTGATTGAAGATTTCAATTTTTGGCCATCTCTATATTTGTTTTTCGTGCTCTGCTTGCCTTCCGTCCGGAGATACTTATAGATTGATTGAGATACTGATTAATTCCAATCCTTATTTTTAAACTGTTAATGTTATCTGGGAGTCGCAACCGTTATCATATGAATGACTTCTCACCTTGTACACCCAGCTTAGGGTTTCTTGAGATATTTTAAGATGTAACTATTAGTGGGGGCAAGAGAGTTCTATTCTCACTTGCTGCGTGATGGTTTTTCTCATCGAACTGATAATTTGTTAAGGTTTTTTTTATAGCCGAACTTTTTTAAGGCATATTATTTTTGGGAACGTTTTAATCATCTACACTGATAAAAGATGAACTGTGTTAAGTAAATCTGGATTATGGATTATAGATACCATACTCATCGGTGAGATCTCTTTTCTCAAACATTTTATTTATTATTTTAATTTTATTTTATCTACATTTTTATATCCTTATTTAATAATATTATTCTGTCCCTGTAATTATTATTATTTTAAAGTATATCAT
Source organism: Halyomorpha halys (assembly GCF_000696795.3). Taxonomy (NCBI): domain Eukaryota; kingdom Metazoa; phylum Arthropoda; class Insecta; order Hemiptera; family Pentatomidae; genus Halyomorpha; species Halyomorpha halys. The sequence continues at coordinate 116,639 of NW_027105275.1, forward strand.
TTTTATATTGGTTTACATATTTCTCTCGTTTCCCTTCTTGTATACATCATAACAAAGCTAACCAGTTAATCCCTTTAAATTCCAGAATGTTTGAAATATGGGAATCAAATTTGGGGGATCCTAATTGGGTAACCTTTATTTATTTTTAGGCGTGTTGTTGACTTATTAATCCATCGTATTATTCCTTCTGACACTCTAACTCCGGAATTTCCAAAGGATGAGGTAATGTTTTTTTTTTTTGATAAATTCGGAAATCTGAAGATGACTTCATAATGATAATTTTTTGATCTGATTTGTTTTAAGTTTTTTTTTTCTTCTAAATTTCTCTCACCGATATTATTTCTTTTTTATAAAACTGTTGAATTCAACTCTATAGATAATTAAAATGACACAGAAATCAGTCCGCATTCATTCTACGAGTATAAATAAGAAAACAGCCAAATTGACTAGCATTTAAAAAATTATCGTTGAATGATTATTATTAATGCAATAAAAATAAAAATAAATCTAGAAATAAAATACAAGAAAATAAAATTCTTGGTGTTGGTATATTTCTGTCATTATACCCTCACACTGGAAAAAAAAAAAAAACTACTACCGGACTGTTGGGTCAGCCTAAAAGATTTGTGGTTCGCCTTTCGACAGACCAATCCAATCTCCGCGCCCTGATGGGAAACTTGATACTTAATCTATTTAGAAATACCTGAAAAGATCCAAGGAAGGTTTGAAAAGGCTCTAACATTGGCTTCATAATAATTTTATAAATTTAGAAGCTGGAACATTTCCATTAACTGTGCTGACATTTAAATAAGTTATAACTGCTTAAAAAATATATAAATAAATAAACTGTCCCGAGGTAGACAGATTTCGTGATTTATTGTTTGCGAAGACAAATCAAACTTTTAAGGTCGTTATTATCGTACGCGAATTTGACAAAATAATTTATTAAAGATATAAATTTTACCGACGAAACTTTTTAAAATGCATATAAAAAGAATATTATCATCCATTTTTTTTTTCAGCTGTTTCATTTCTTCGAGTGTTTTGACCCTGTTACTTCCAATCCTCTGGATACATTCCTTAAATCCAAGGATCTTGGATTCAATGTTGTTCATTATCTATTGATCAAGCTTCCATTGCTTTCCTTAGTTCCCTCTCTTTTTCTTTTTTTTTTAGTAGCCATATTACATACTTATTTATAAGTACATGCACATGACACTAAATGGATGTAAAACTTTTTGCTTTGTTTATAAAATACAAAGATTTTGCATACCGATGTTTTTTTACAATGATTCCTATATTCTACAAAATTAATGTATGATAAAATAAAACCATAATTTAATTTTTTAGTTTTTATAACTTCTCTGTAAAACTGCCAACTATATCTACTTATTTACTTTTTCGTTTACTAGTAATTATAGAATTTTTAAAACAGACTTTCAAAGAATCATGCTTTAGGAATGTTTATAACTATTCATTTAATAATGCAGTCTAATCGTGGTAATCCATAATTCCCGAACTATAGGCAACTTATTGATATCACCATGAAAATCGAAATCGAAAATTTTACAGTTTTGATGTCGGGTAATGTAATTCATATGGAAATGTTCATTTTGTATTTTGTTACGAATTACGAATTAAATACACCATAATATCTATTGTATAAATCATTTGATAAATTGATTCTCTAAAACTAATTTAATTAATAGTAGAAATATGTATAATACGGACTTTGTTAGTGTGAACAATCTTATAGTTTTAAAAAATTATATAATCACTCACATTACTGAGGATGTAAAAGAAAACAATTTAAAAAAAGAAAATTAGTTTTTTAAAAATTCAAACTGTCAAACTTCCAATAAAATATGTAAAAAAAAAATTTTGTAAAAAAAAACAAATCAAAATATTTATGTAAATTCATATTTTTTATTTATTTTACACCATTTTTCCTAAAACTTTCTGTAATCCGAACACCCTCGTGCATCAATCAGTTCGCATAACCGAAATTACACTGTATATAATTATTGAGCCCAATCCAGCTCCATTTTCATTCTTGCCTTAAAATATTGTGTATACTCGCATCTAAACGATTTAATATTATATATTAATATTATATTCTCACTTAGTAAGATAGCTAAAGACAATACATTATCTATAGCAATATTAGAGTCAACATTTATTTAATTTAATTCATTACAGATAACGGTTGGATATGTGATTTTACATATATTGTCTTCTTCTTACATTAAGGATTATATTGATAAATCAGGTTAGTGCATGCCAGGTCCTAGATTGACTACTGATGTTTTAAGAGCAATAACTCTTAAAACAATATTAGGGGTATTAATAATCTTTAGTTTAACATGTTAAATGGAGAAATATTTCCTTCTTTTAGCGTGTTAAAACTATATAACATTTAATACGGTTGAGAGTCTGTTTATAGGTCTGCTAAATGGATAATGACGTCACACAACAGACCAGCTTAGCTCCACTCCATTTTGTCTGTAGTTTTGATAGGTTAGTTCGTGTTTTTTTTTTTTTTTTTACGTTTTTAAACTCTAATGAATTAATGGGAAACAACAACAAGGAATAAATGAGGTGGAAGAAAGATGATGTTACGAAGCTGTAGGAGATTTTATTATCTCGTAAAGATTACAAGGTTACAAAACAAGTTGCCCAGAAAATCCGCTAGGAGCTCCTCTGCATTTGACATATAACATGGACTTTAAATTAGGCTTTTCACAATCCTATACTTCATATACTTAGCATGTTAAAACTTTATACATTTAACACGTCATGGATACCCCTATTGTTTAGTAGGAGTAGAGAGCTTACGATCGTATCATTATTTTATTTGCTAACATACTTTCATGACATGTCAAACGATGCAATGAGTTAATTGTTCATTTGGTTCACCTTTGGTGCCTTATCTAATATTTCTTGGGAACGCTCGAGTCATATTTTTTGCCATCTCTAATATCTCTCCGATACAGTACATGTCCTATTCCATTGTAGTTTTTCCTTCCGCTTACAGACTTAACCATAAGAAATATAGATGCGTGAGAATAAAGATTATCTGCTTTGTTTACTTAAATCTAAAAACAGCTGATTTTATAAGATACTTATGTGGCAAGACAATCTACGAGTAAATTGTTTACTTGTTCGACTCTGAATTCGAAATAAAGATAGTCAATCCCTTTGACTAATGGTTCTTTTCACAATCATTTGTAGAGATGATTCAACTCCAATGCCTGTTGTAAAAGAGCTGGTACATTTTTTAGTTTATTGTAAAGGCAAAAGACATGCTTCTTCATCTGTCCTATGAATTGTTTCAAACACTCCTGAGAACTAAGATCTGGCCGTAGGCCTGTTACAATTATATGTGGATGTAGTTCCTTGTTCCAGTTAGCTCTCTATAATACATCTCAGCTTTCTTTCAATGTTTATTTCATAAGTTACAGACTTCATAATAATCGGGCAGTTATTTTCAGATCGTTTAGGTTCATGCCCAACTTGTATTTTAGAAATATTGTGCTGTATTTATATGTAACTGGCTATCTAACCGCAGCCTTTGGCAGTTTTTTCCTTATCCGTTCCTCTTCCCTCTGGAATTCTACTCCCTCCTTCATTCGTTGCTCTAATACTCTTCCAACCTTCAAATGTCGTATCTTTAATTTTTAATTGTATTAGCTAATTTCCATCCCATTCCCGAGGAGTAATAATTAAAAGCTTCAAAGAAAATTATGAATTGACAGATGGCCTAAACAATGGATGTTATTATTATCCATAAATATTATTAGATGTTTTCAATATCTATATAGAATATGTAAGTATACATCTATATATATGTTAATATAATCTTTTTTTTTTTTGTTTCCTTTCATTATTATTAGAATATGCCTTAAGATTTATAGTTTATTTGATTATTTTTTTGCTTTCTTATTTTATCATTTTTTTAAAATTCAATTCTACCTTTGATGTTTTCGATTTTTTTTTAAACTTGTATGCATAAACAATAATTGTTCCTTTTTTGTTAATTAACTTTAGTTCATTTGTGTTTAATTCTTTTTTATTTATATTAGCAGAAGTTAAAAGATTTACGATGTGGTTTTATTTTATCTGTTTTCTTTTTTTTTTGTTTTGCATCTTCTGTTAAATATTGATGTTTATTTTATTTATTTTTCTCCTCCAGTTTATTATTTTAGTTATATTTCATAATGTTCTGTAAGTTTATTTTTATTTTTAAAATTTTGCATTATACTCTTAGGCACTAATGCCTCTTGTCGATTCCTGTAATATTGTTCTGTAATATAGTCCTAGAATAAATAAGTAAAATTATTCTTATTAAACTCTTAATCTTCAGAAATATTCTATTCTAGCTACATTAATTCTAATCGAAAAACATACGACAGATGGAATATTATCATAATTTTTCAGACTGGAATAGAACAATTTTTGTTCTGTGGAAAATTAAATCTCTGGCTTAAAATACTAAATAAAATATAAGAATATTCGCTATGGATAAAACATGGCTTATAATGTTTCGCATTTCCATTCATCAATAAAAATTATAATCTTTTATGAACTTTTATCTAAACGATCTATAAACTAAAGAGACCGAAGGATTAATTGGTAATAAAACATGAATATTTTTATCTCTATGTTATGTAACATCTCCTAGCGGTAAAATTTAATCGTTTATAGAGATGAATCAACAATTAAATGTAGCATATAATTAAAATGGGATGTGATAACAGATGAATTATCTATATTGATAACGGTCTGACAGCTGAATTACTGTAAGAACATTGTAAAACATTTTTTACGGATTAACAAAACATTGTGTGTGATGGTTTCATTTCATTTGAGTTCTTTCGAATCAGATGCGTTGGACGTTAATGGACAAAAATAAAACATTGAAAATTTCGTTTGATTGTTAATTAGATTAGTGTTATCTGAAGTTATTGAAACGAGAATCATTTAAGGATTGGAAGAAGATAGCTGATGTACGAAGTAGATTGTAGAAATATAGTCCGGGTGGTGGTCAATAAAGGTATCGAAATAGTAGAATTTATTGGTAATAAACGTTTCGCCCCACTTTGCAGGGCTTCGTCAGGGCTGTCAGATTGAAAAGGATATGACTACTGATTCATTCAGCAATGAACATTGGTGTTTCTAATAGTTCCTGAGATATATTTCATAACTTAAAACATTTTTATAAATAATGGGGAATCAATATTCTGTGGCGTTATTATCTCAAATATCATATGAACCTAAAGAACCTACTACTCCTGTGAAGACAGTCATTATCAACTACATTATGGTATATTTAATAAGCTTCAATTGGAGTGGTAATAACTCCATGATAATAATAGTAATAGCTCCATAGTAAAATAAATTTACAAAATGTTGAATTCATAAGAGTTTAAAAAGTATGAGATAACTCAAATTTCGAGTTGTGGTGGTCGAACGTGATTTTTTATTCAAAAATTTGGGTATATGAAGTAACTTGAATTTCGAGTTCCGGAACAACTAATTCATTCAGTTGTCATTCTTATTTCAATCTGACAGCCCTGGTGAAACTCTAAACTCTTCTACTATTTTGATACTTTTGTTGACCACCACCCGGACTATCTGAGAATCGTTTTACAAATAAATCTTATTAGATATTACTAAATATATATTAATAAGGTTTATGTCAAGTACAATAACCAATGAAACAAGTATATATAAAAATTCAGCGATATTTACCTATAATCTAATATCTAATATATGGTTATGTAATTTTATAAAATTTAAAAATTCCTGCAATACAAGCATTAAAATCATTTTAGTTTTCGGCAATATGGTTAGTTTTGCTTAATTTTTTTAAGTATAATATTGCTACTCAGTCTCACTTATTGAGATCTAAAATACATGAAAGTACCATGGTACGAATATAAACATTTATATAAAACTAATAAACATGGAATTAGAAACGTCATTATCTCAGAATCTGTTTACAAGTGATAGAAACATTTTGCAGCTGTCTGCACATTTTACAGCTAAGTGCTTCTCAAAATGTTTTGTCTGACACACAGAAATTATGATGCAAAATGCAGGGCACCTCCATTATTAGCATTTGTAAGGTGAAATAAAAAAAATTATTGCACACATAAAAAAATTACAATTGTCATAAAAACTATGAAAACATTTTTTTTTTCTACTTTAGTAAATTGTCTTATTCTTTTATAGTTAATATTTATCTATTGTTTCTTACTAGTAAATATTCGAGATTGTTAATTATTTCAAATAAACAAAATTGGAGGAACTTGAGAGAAGGATTTTTTGAACATTCAGTAAGAATTGTTCCAAAAAAAGCTTTTTTCGAGACATATTTTTATATTTTTAAGAAACTAGGTGTAACATTGATATGAAAAACTGTATCTCAGAAGCTATTAGATATACAGGTATCTAAAAAAAAAAAAAAAAAAAATAGATAAGAGTAATGCTTCTTAATAAAAGAGGAATGTAAAATTAATAACAAAAAATAATGATATTGGTACACTTAAATAAAACAAACAATTGCCCTCTAATAGTGAAAAGAAACAAGTTAATTTGAAAATGGGACGAGAGAAGAAAATAGAAAAACATAAATAAATAAAAACTAATAATGAATAAATAAAATGAGTAATAATAACAAGTAAAATTGAGGTAGTGTGACTATGAATTAATTTTATATTTATTAAAGTTTATAACAGAATGTCCTGCAGCAGTCTGGGCTTCAGTCTTCGGGTTGAGGTTGGGCTTCCCAGGTTGTAGGTCACTGCTCCTTTAAATGTCGGCAACTGGGAGTGGAACTTCATGAACCGTTTTTTGATATAACCCTCTATTGACTCCATTTGTAATTCGCGATGCAATTAGTTATTTCTTATGAACCAAGGAGCATTAACTGCGATTCTTAGGACTTTATTTTGAAAAGATTGTAGTTTTTTCTTTTCGTGAAGGATGCTGCTCCCCAGATTTCACAGCCGTACATCAGCAGTGGCCTGAGAATTGTTTTAAATGTCAGAACAGTTGTTTCTGATTTTAGTTTGGAATTTCTGTTTAGGATAGGATAATACTTCCATTGAATTATGATTACATACATAATGCTACTTCACTTTTAATCTATTGTAATTCTGTACTTGAAGGATCGAAAAAATAAAAAACTATGTTTATGTTTTATGATATCATCGATAATTATTTTGAACGTCACAATTAGGCTCTTTTTATCGGGTTATTTTGGTGGGTTTTGGAGTCGACAGGAAATGAATGAGATTTACCCAAAAATATTGAAAGGCCTCTAAGATCGATCATCGGGGACGAGTTGGTAGACAGCAGACGTCAGCCATCTTCGTGCAGGCCTGAGATCACCTGCTCCCAAGAGGACACGTCTCAGTCGGCCACTAGCACTGTCGCTTCGTCCATCGAACGACTGAAGTTCAATATCAAGTGAAAAGAAAATTTAAAAGTGAAAAGAAAAAAAAATTGTTTGGTGGTAATGTAAAAAGAGCTGTAAACCGATAGAGTTGGATAAAAACGATTTTTAACTTAACGCCTTAATCCAATCCCACAGAACGCTGAGGTAAGGATAAGCAAACATTTTCTATGGAATGATCTTTGTCATCCATAGCAGCAATAAGTGTCAAAATATCACAAACACGAGATTATTTTATAAGCAAGATCAAAACATTACAAAAGCGAAAAATCAACAGAAAAACTAAATAAATAATGATAATTTTCCAACATTATAATGGTATAATTACATGTTGCATACAATAGTTGGTGAACGAAGCATTAATATATAAAGATAAAAGAATATAATTTTTTTAAACATAAGAACATTTTTAAAAACATAGGATCATAATAAACCATAATTAAACTCACCTTTTTTAATACAATAAATATGTATTACATGTACAGTTTTGAAAAATCAACTTATTTTTCAAGACATTATTATTTTAATTTTATTGTTTTTACATCTTATCTCCTTATCTTCTTTGTCTTTTTATCCTACATTTATATACAACCTTTGTGATTTTGTTTTATGATATTTTATATAAGTGATAGAAATTATTTCTCTTTAATTATTTAATTAGTTATTTCTCTTATAAAGTAATCGTCTTTTTGAAATTCCTCGAAATAATATAATTAATAAAATCATCACAAACTTTGAAAAAAAAATTAATAGAAATTACATATATCATTTTTCTATATCTATTGTGATAAAATAAGTCCATAAATTAATAAAAGTATTTTATCATTTATATTTATTTTATAAGTTTTCATAATTTACCTATCCAATTTCAGTTCGATTGAAATTATTTCAAGAATGTTATTACGTTATAAATGATATTCACATTACAATCTTAATTGTAGCTCTGCTCTACTTCTCATACGGAGGGGGGGGGGTAATGTATATAAGAGTGTAAATGTGACTAGAGATTTCTTTTTTTTCATGTACATAGTTTGATTATGTTTATTTTCTTTACCTTTATGTTTGTATAAATTTAAAGAGAGATTTTATTTATTTTTATGTTTTTGTTTTTTTTCATTTATTTATTTATTTTTATTCTCATGTTATTTTATTTTAGTATGAATGTAATCAGTTATCACTATTACTTATTGCCCCACAACGTTGTGGCAGATTGTAACATTTATCAATAAATAAAATTTTAATTTTATGACATTCTTAATTATGATAATTTTGAACATCTGTATCATAGCACATTATAGCGTCCCAAGAGGTTACTGTCTGCAGAGAAGAGGAAGAAGCTAGACAGAAACGAACATCTAAATCCAGACACAATTATTCCCCGACAGATTTAACAGCGGTCTAAATCAACCGTGACCATTTTTCTTCGGGACATTATCCCTTAGAGTGGACATTATTTAAGGTGAGGACAATTTTTAAAAATTTGTCCACCAAAATAAGTGGGGACCGATGTGAGGCAGCCTTCAGGATATATGGCAACGATAGATCACTGGGAAAGGCTTGGCCAGTGGCCCGCCAAGCCTCCTGTTTCTCTTCGGCTATAGTTCAAAAATATTTTTTAAACTATCAAGTATTTAATTAATTAAATTGGATATTTATTTAACCAATTAAGTAATAACAACATAGTATCAATTAGTTATTTTAACTATACACTTCTTTTTTTAACTATTGATAGGACAGGAATACCATAAAGTTAAATATTAGTTCTTTTACTATATATTTTATACACGAATATCATCCGTGCCAACGCTAAACTTTGAGATTTAATAGCACAACTGCTTTGATCAAACTGACATTTACAAAACCACTTGCTACATTTACAAAGTGTTATACCGTTTGGAAAATTCAATTAAATCACGATAAATCACATGTAACGTTCATGCTTAGACGTGGCACATGTTCATCTGTAAACATAGCTAACATCCCAATTCAGAAGAATACATTACAATATTCTGGTCTGACTTTCGTGAGAGCTGACTTTCTGATACTGATGTAAGCATCACATATTTTTCATTTCAGCACAAAAACCCATTAGAAAAAACTACAATCATTTCAAACCAAAATTTTAATACTGATAACAGAATCTAAAATTACAAAAGTATACATTCAGAATTTATTTTAAGGGCATGTCATTTAGAATATAAATACTTTATGTAATCACTTGGAAGTTAATATGTTTAGGTATGTATTATTTCCTGTCTGAAGGTATGTAGCGATTTTTTGAGCAAACAGCTCAATCAAATCTTATTTTCGTACAAATTTCCAAGTACTATACCTTGAATATTAAGAAACAATTTGAGATTAAAATACTGAAAAAAATAATGTACTATATTTTATGAATTCTCGACTTTTTTATGGTTTCATATAATTTGTGAAAGTGCATAAGCATATAAAATAGAATATAAATTGTCAATATTTACTAACTTAAATTACAGCTAAAAACGTAAAAATAAAAAATTAATATACATCTGTAATATTGCATCACGGGGGAGCTTTTTCTCACTACTTTCACTCAACTGTATAAAACAAAATAATAAAAAACATTACATTCTCGAATAAAATGGAAACGGATTAATGATATTCTTCTTAGAATATTTTATTATTGTCCGTTGTATTTTGTTTTGTTTTTTAAGTGTAATTAATTGTTTTTAAGATATTTAATTGCATATAAAAATGTTTTTTACTCTATTCAGGTTCATTTTATTCTTTTACGAGTGCATCTCTTGAGTACTGAGTGAAATCAAACCCAATAAATGCGTTAAAGCTTGTTATTAAAAAAAATGATAAAATTGTATATTCTTAGTACAAAGTTTAATAATGAGGATTATTATTATATACGACACAAAACCCTTATTATTATTATTATTTTTTTTAATGACTCCCTTCTTCTGGGATAATTCTGACATACGGAGGAGAAGGGTTATCTACAGGGTACCTACACATTCTAACCATGGTAGGGGTTCAAATTGTCATTTCGTAGGACCGCCACAGGAATAAAAGTTGACCTCCCAGACCGAATTTGAACTGATGCCGCACAGTGGTGGGAAACTTCTAAATTTGGGGAATTTCTATGTTATTCAGAGTGCTAAATCAAATGGAATGCTTTTTTTTTTTTTTTTAATAATATTTTCGGGTGTAAGAATATAACTCTTATTTTTTTCTATCATTAAAATCATTTTATAAATAAAATTCTATTCTGAATCCTAACGGTTAATTTGATTATTAATCTCACGTTATTTTGGATACACCTTCCAACAAAGGCCCTGACTTCATATGTCTCAAAATGTCAATGAAACTCACACAAAATTTGCTGCAATATGAAAAATTTTATGGGAAAATAGTCCCGTCACAAAGGTCAATTAAGCTTGTTTTTTCTGGACAATCAAAAATGAGCAAAAATAATTTTTTTCCGGTATCGATTTGGAAGTGGCACTAGAAATTTAGAAAAAGATATTTCAAGAAACAAACTTACTTTAGAAAAACTACAATATGTACACTAATTTACACTAATACGAACGGCTTGGCCAAAATAATTTTTGGGGATGGTTTAAAAAAAAAAAAATAACATCAACTAAAACTTATTTTTTCTCAATTCCGAAATAAAGTCTGTAAGACTAGGCCTACAGCTGTCAAATATTGTTTGATGGAAGAACCAATTACGGTGAATTCGTTTATAAATATTTGAGTGTAAGAAACCACACTCATCAACATGATAAGATATATTTCATTTTGGAGTTTTTTCACGCTTGCCACTGCAGTACTCCCCCCCCCCTATATTATAATCTGTTTATTGCCATCTTATGTTATGTTAAGTATTGATCCAGTACTCTTTTCTCATCCAATAAGATAAACGATCTAGGTTGCACAACCTGATACTCTTAATATTGTTTACTTGTAATTTTTTTTTTTAATAAACTGTACATATGACAGTCAGGTCCATTTATGACTGGAGTGTCAGTGGTATCTTGACGTGGTCACTGGACGTTGCTAAATTACCCGAAGATAGTGATCTAGAATACCATTAGGCGTTTGAAAGCGGCATCAAGCCGTCAAAGAGATCTTATCTAACTGCTTCCTTTTTTGCCCAGTATTTTTCTTATCGTGTTTCTCCCCAAAATGAACATAAACGGTCTTTTATAATCTAGGTTGCAGGATGATACACTGTTCAATATGATGCAACTTGATTTGGAACTAATCAGTTTTTTTTTTTCAATGGTGAAAAAGAAAGTGTGAGGAGCTATTATTATAATGCATAGGTAAGTAAGAATTTTTTTTTTGTTTTAACAGATTTTAATAATAAGTAATTTAAATGTTTCATTAATTCTTGGAAACTGGCGAGGTGAAAGAAGTTGACATCCCTAATAGTCACTTATCAAACACACAGTCAATTCAAATAAAAATTTCAAACCTCAAACTCAATTGCGCCCCTACTCGGTGACATTAGGTACACTGCAAAATTCATTTATTTTCGGGTGAAATAATTTTTTAGGGGAAATAATCATTAATAGTTGAAATTCTAAACGCTTGACTTTTAATTAATTTATGTAGGGAGAATTTTTTTTTGTGATTGGCTAATAGGGATTTTCAGGGCATAGTTATCTTTTGAATATAATTGAAATATTTAATCAGGGCACTGAGCCTGAATTTAAATTGGATATAATACTCCGATGGAAAGAGAAAATAAAAAAAAATATTTAAGAACATCAGTCTCAAATACAATTACAATTTGTAAGTATGGACTTGCCCAGGAAGGGGCAGGGGGGGGGATGCCCCCCTCCCCTAGAAGTGAAAATTTTTAATAAATAGAAATTAAATTTTTTTTTCTCAGCAAATTGTTGTATTAACTAATAATGAACTGTTAAAATTATATATATTTTCCTTCAATTCTTGGTTTTATTCGCCTTTTCCGTCCTGAAATGTCACAACCTTGACCCTATGGTATGCCCTTGTGTATCAACCCTTTGTCATACAGTTAAGGCTGGCCTAAAACCAATGCTATACAATTCAAGTGTGCGATCGCAGCAAAACCTGACAATAGCAATGATCTGAAGTTTTTAAGATGTGCCTAACCTATTTATGAAATAGTTTTTTTTTCGGGGGGGGGGTTACGACAAGGACGCAAATCTGGGTAAAGATTGGATTATAGCTTTAGTAAACTTAACACTCCTCCAGTGTGTAGTGCAGTTAAAAATTAAAATTTCTATTATTTAATCAGTTACATGAACTTAGCAAAAAAATAATTTAAGAAAAGATTCAAAATCCGAAATGAACCAACAATTTAAAATCCCCTTTACAACATATTGTATTGTTTGAATCTATCGAAAACAGTGTCAATTTTTACTTTTCCCTTGGTTATGGCCATTTGTAAATGGACATATATTAATTTCTTCTTAATTAATTTTGGTAGCAATAATGTTTCTGGCACTTTGGTGATAAAACAAGAGACAAAATTTTTAAAAGATTTAATTTCGTACATCACATTTGATAACAAAACATTTATCATGAATTAAGTGATGAAAATACAAAAATAACAGTGCTACAAATTGCTTTTGAGTTTAATAAAAACAGTCACTTCAAATTTACTGACTTAATCAAGAGAAACTCATATCAAAATGAAACATTTTTTATCATTATTTAATCTCAGAATTTAAATAATGTATTAACATTTATTAGAAAATAATACTTACCAACACAATTAGCATGTCCTATGTCTTCATTCGCAACAATATATTGGTCACCTGAAAAAAAAAATATATAAATAAAGGATTAAATCAGAGTTGAATCCTTGAATTTTTTTTATTTAAAAAAAAATACAACTAACATTCGAAATAAAAGTAGAAACTCAAATTTGTTTGGATAATTACTTTTTTAAAAATTAAATAAAAAAGTGACAGTAATTGGTTGATTTGGCAAACATTTTTAGACCTGGGCAGGTTAACCTGCAAACAAATTTAATATTTGGATGTGAGTTGTAAATTTATATTTAGGATTGTCCATGAGAATGCCCAGGTTGTCCGAAACGTCGAACATTTAAAAGGTTCATAAAGATTGTTTTAAACTTAAATAGATACAAATTATTTCTTTTTATTTTTATTATATGGGCTACAGACCATTAAATTACTTAATCCAATTAATTAATTGATTATTAATTCATTCAATTTTTATTTCTAATAAAAATATAATAATTAAAACATTAAAAATTTCTCTCTCCTAAAATAATAGTGTTATTATTATATTAGTCTCCCATTTTTACAAAAAAAAATTTATAATATTGTTCCCCGGTCCTAAATTATAATATATATTGATAATGTATATAATTTTATATGTATACTTAGGGTGTCCCAGTATATGTATATGAGCATATATTCACCACTATTATCTCTACAATTTTTGAGATTTTGATTTGATGTTCGTTGGGTCGTAACCAAGTCCTGAATTTTTAAGCAAATGCATATTTTGTTTGCGTGCTTTAATAAGCCGCTGATCAAAAATCATAACGAATCAGAGTACCCAGATGCAATTAGCCAAGTTTTTATTTTGCATATTTGACGGTACATGCATATATTTGCATATTTGAACTATTAGTTTAAAATAATAGAAATAGTAAACTAATGTAACAACTAAAAAAAAAATTCCAGATTACAATCGAAAGTTAATATTCATTTAATTAGTAATATAACAAATGATAACTGCAATAATTCACTTTTAACACTTGCTTATGATTTTTAACATTTCTCTAATGTCCTCCTTCATGTCCGTTTCAAACCTTACACTACGCTTCAAGTTTAGTTTGTTACTTACTTTCCTTATGAATGCTAATATTTATTTAATTATTATCACGAAAAGATGGCGCATCATTTAGTTCAAAGGTAAAATTTTGGATTGACCCGTCTAAAAATAAGGATGAAACGTTTTATACAAGTGATTGAAAAATTGTCTGTTGCAACTGTTGCTCAAATCATATTTTAAGCGCAAGAAAATCACAGATCGATCGTCATGTCAATATAGGTGAGCTCAATTTTTATTTTTATTTCAGTAACGAATGTAAACTTAGAAATTTACAGAAATTGCTCAAGCGATGACACAACTCCTCTAAAATTTAAGCAGTATGATTTCAATTTGCTTACCAAGAGAATTTTTTTTTTTGTTTCAATAATTTATTAATTGATAAATATTACAATCTGCCACAACATTGTTGGACAATAGTTAATAGTTATAACTGATCACATTCATACTTAATTAAAAAATATTTGCAAATAAAAAATAACATCAAATAAAATAAGAATAAAATAAATAAATAAAACAGAAATAAATAAAATCTCTCTCTAAATATATATAAACAAAAGGATAAAAATCAAATTATGTAAATAAAAAGAAAAAAAATTATAATAATAATAAAATAAAAAATAATCACTAGTCACATTTACACTCTTATATACAATATTTACACTATCGACCTGAGGATACCCGAGCCCACTCTATCCCCCACGTACTCATGGATAAGATCCTAGTACATCCCTCTCGCCGCATCACTGGTAATGAGCTAGTGAAGGCTGAGCAAGTGCACTAAAGCCGCAAACACTCAACTTGAATAGAAATCTGAGCATTGCCAGAACTCTAATTGTCCATTTTTATTTTACAATAAGTCTCTTGGCCAATTCTGTTTCAACCTTCGAGGTGGATTATAGGGGGTGGGTTTAACTGGATAAGGATTGAACCAAAAGATTAGGATCATTAGAAAGATTTATATGGAATTTTGAGAATTTGGTTGGTAAGAGGTCAAGGACAAAAGGGATATGAAGGTCATGGTCCAGTGTTCTGTTGGAAATGTAATAGGGTGCATTGGTGTTCTAAGGGTTCTAGATTAAAGGATTGGATACGTTTGATGTAAGAGGCTCTGTGGACAGGGCGCGTTTTATCACCCTGGATATTCAAGGAGAGAGGGTGAGACCGGGTGAGTAGGCGACATATCTTGGTGTGAGGATAAGAAGAAGATGCCACTTCTCACCTGGCGTATCTAAAGGACAGGGTGACCCTGTCACTCAATGGATTAAGTAGGATAGGGGGTGCATTTTGGGACATCAGATACCCTGCAACGATGACCATATATAAAGGTGTGATCTTGGGAATTCTGAGGTACGCATCCCCTGCGTGGAGCCGAAACCTCACGCAGACACAGAAGAGAAGACTGGCCACCATACAGAGACTGGCTCTGCTGAGTGTCACGAAGACATACAGAACGGTGTCACATGAGGCGGTGCAGGTGCTGGCCGGAGCAATACCCCTGGAACTCATCCTCAGGGAGGATGTCCTTAAATATGAAGTTAAGAGGCAGGGACTAGAAGCGCTGCCGGAGGAGCTCCGAGAGAGGATCGGTGAGACTCCAAACTTATGGAAGAAAATACTGCGAGAGGACTCAATACAGAAGTGAAATGGACGGTGGGTAGCAAGCCAGAAGGGCGCTACTTTGAGAAAATTCTTCTCTACCGTCCTTTCTAGATTGAAGGCTAAATGGGTTCTCCCAGACTATTGGGTCTCACAGATCCTATCAGGACACGGGGGGTTTCGGGGAAAGCTGCAGAGCTTTGAAAAGAACATCGACCCCCGGTGCCCAACGTGCGGAGTTCCTGAAACAGCAGAACACGTAATAATAGATTGCTCTGCCATGGAAGGACTCCGAGCCTGGCTGTCGAGAAAGACCGGGATTTACGCCCTCGCCGAGTCGGACTTTCCCTGGTTGATAGAAGAAGAGAATTATCCCTTCTTCAGGGAGTTCATCTACGGGTGGAAGCAGGTGGTGGGCTCCACTCATTTCACGATGGGAAGGGCTCGACCGCCCATCATCGGCGAGCCATCAGAAGATGAGGAAGCTGACCCAGACTGAGACCAGGAGGACTGGACCAGCATGGTAACTGCAGGAGGCATCCAGACGGATGCAGTGGACAAGGTGCCTCCATCAGTAAGGCGCTAAACCTAGCGCTGGGCTGCACCACAGTAAAAAAAATTTAATAATTAATAAAAGAATAAAAAAATAAATAAAATTAGTGATCTTTGGGAGCAGTGGCATGCGCAAACCCCAGCGCACTACCCCACTGCTCCGCACCCCGTATGCCAGAAATGGCAAGGGAGGGGGATAAAAATAAAAAAATACGTTTGATGTTCGGTGGTTTAGCTGTTCCCCAAAGTTCAAGTTCGGAATGGAGTTGTTTAAAAAAATGCCCTCTCAGTTTTTCTATATCGTGATCTTGCAGTATTTTTTTTTTTTTTTTTTTATGGTTAGATCTAAAACTAAAACTTTCATCTTAAATATTGCCTCACATTATATTTCTTATTTATTTAGATATTTTTCCGTTGCTTCTTTCTCATTATAATATATACATTATATTAATATATATTATATATTATTTTTCTGTTAATTTGTGTTTCATTTATTTATTGTTTTATTACCGTCAATTAGTTAGCATGCTTAAACCAATGATTGTTGTTTTTCTTTTAGGTTACCAAGTGTAAGTTTTATCATTATTATTTTAGCTTAGAAAGCGTGTCACATTATGTTTTTAATTTTTAAGTTTATTGCCTGTTTGTATAATTTATTAGTTTTTTTTATTAAAATAAGAAAAACTTTTTTTTTTTACTTCTGATATTTCTTTATTCAATAAGAACCTTATTGTATATTTAAAGATTTTTAGGTGTATATTTTATATTTTGCATTGCATATTATATGGCAAAAATCTTTTTTATAATTCAATTTATCATAAGGATCCGTCATCATAATTGAGGCATTTATTCAACAAAATTCCAATTACGAAGTCTTGAAACGTTTCTTACAGGATGTTGAATTCTAAACTAATTTTGGAAGATTGCTGATTAACCGTGTGTATAAATAAATGGAATATGGTCCGAGTGCGGTCAAATTAAATTCAAATAGTAATATTATGTACTATTTTTATTTGCGCCAACGTGGGGCAAAACGTTGGCTCAAATAAAAAAAGTACACAATATTACTATTTGAATTTAATTTGACCGCAGTCGGAAAATATTCCATTTACTAAAGCAATTTTGTTCAATAGGTTCTCTGTTACGATCGGATCGAATCTTCAAAAACCGTAAAAGAAATTTCTTCGGTTCTTGCCGATTTACACCTTCTACGTGTCAAATTAAAATATGGCCGATACGAATTCGTGTTAAAATCTGATTTATTATCAGAATCCGTTAAAAAAATTACCTCATGCCTTCGGAAAAAGCAGGTTTATGTGCATTGGAGAATAATTGGAGAAAACTAACTATACCTTCTAAAGATATGCCATATTTATGTTCACTGTTATGAATCAAAAATATAGAAATTATGAAGTTGAACATGTTTACTGAAGCACTCTGTACATATGAATACTTATGAGCTTATATTCAAGCCTTGATAAATTTAATAAGAATTCAATTTTATTTATTTATTAACAAAATGTAACAATCAAAGTACGAAATAAACTTCTGAAATATGTTACTAACAGTTTTGGGTCCCAATGAACTTCTCACTTTAAGAAGACACAGCCAAGTTGATGCCCTATATTAAGACACCTTTGCAGGCCAGCGATAAATGCCCTGAAGAGATTAGCAAAAAAAAAGAAGAAATTAACGCCATATGTCAAAATCATTAGGTGACCCCATTTAAAAAACCATAGCCCTCCACCACGAAACAAAAACTCGTTTGGACCCGGTCCAGTTTCTTGGGTGGCAGAGTGGTTTTGAGAATCCGTTGTATCCCGACATCCCGATCATCTTAGTCTTTAACCATGTTTACCGTGAAATAAACGGTTGCTAAAAGAGAAATAGGCAGTCATAAGATAAAGGAATAACTTTTGCTCATGCATTGATAAAGAAGGATTTGAACTTACAAGTCTGGATAGATGCTAAGGCTAATCAAAGCTAAAAAAATCCCTGATGATTTGCTTGCACAAGGAAATCACCTGTTGCTGAATAGATGGAACGTGTGAACGAGAAAACTGCACTTGTTTTAGGACTGATGGTGCCGACTAAACCCCTAAGTCACCCTTTTCTCAGTTTTGTATTGTTCTTCTACACTGATGTTATCATAAGCAGCATTAGGCATGCATCAGTGAGTTATTGATTGATTTTAGTATATTATCTAGCTTTATAATTTTAATTTTGTTATTTAATTTTTTTTTATACAAAAGGACGATGGCCCGGGCACGGTTAAAAGAACTCAAATAGTAATTAAACTATTTATGATGAGCCAACGTTTCGCCCCACTTTGTAAAGCTAAAAAAAATATACAAACAACAAAAATAAGCAAAGTAAGAGAATAGATAACTAGAAATAAAAGTAAGCCTTTTACCTTAGGGGTAAGAATAATTTAAAATATGTGAAAGTTTATATAAAAAACAAAAGTAAACTAAAAAAACCTCCAATTTTTTATATCTTATTTTTATTTTCTTCAATGTACTTTTAATATTTTAAATCATTTTTATCCACATCTTACTTTGTTTTTATTTCAGTTTATCTATTCTCTTTATCTTTTACATTATTTTAGTTGTTTATATCTAAAATTGATTTCGTTTCCAAATAGCAAGATGAATTTTTCTACTTTCTTATGCCAAGTCACGTGACAAGATATAAATAATAATAATTCTTCCAAAGAATAAACCAAGGATACGAAATAAATTTCGAATGGATAGATTGGTTGCTCAAGTAAATGCTTAAGAAATAGTATAAAATCCCAAAATATAAAATCGTGTTCATAGAAATAACTTTAATTATGCAAATAACTTTAATCCTTAAAATGGAAACGCATTTCAGACGTTCCTAAAATTCTCACTAATTAGCTAATTAATTTAAAAGAAATTAATTAATTAAAAAATTTGTTCATATATAACTCCCAAACGGTGTCTGGGCCTAGCGAAAAGGTAATGGCAAAGGTTATACGAAATTAAACAACATTACAAAGGCCGTCCGTAGCTCAGGTGGTTAGACCAAGGTCTATCGTTCCGGGAGCGTTGACTTTACACTAAGTGGCGGTACCGTAAAATGAAAAACTTGTCCCCACCATGGTTAGTATAGGTTGGTCATCTGTAGATAACCATTCAAATGTTACCTTCGCTGTGAAACAAAAAACAGCATTACATTGTACGTCGAATGGGACTCTTAACTTATTAATTCGGTCAAGCATTATGCTTTAAAATTAAAATCAACTTTCGCCAAAACTAACGTATTGCTCATGAATGCAAATAAAAACCAAAAAAGAAATATAGTTTTATAATTTGTCATAAACCTCTGCCCTCCTGTTCTACAGTATCCTTTCTAAATACACCACTAATGCCTGTTGAACAGATTCGATACTTAGGACTCCATCTTGACAAGAGACTTACTTGGAATCCACACACAACACTGAAACGACAAGAAACTGCTCGTAGATTCCGATTGCTACAACACTTACTTGACAAACGCTCTAAACTTCAACATTCACTACAAAAAATTAGTATACACTACAATAATCAGACCAATTTGGACATATGGAATTGAGCTCTGGGGCTTCACCAAACCATCAAATTCTTCCCGCATCCAATCGTTACAATCCAAAATCCAACGTAAATCCTTGATGCTCCTTATTACGTCACAAATAAACTCATTCACAAAGACCTTAACATCCCATTCGTTGCAGATTTGACCCAAAACAGATATGCATCTTTTCATTCCGAACTCCTTAACCATCCTAACCCATTAATTCTTAATCTTTCATCCTTAACAATCCCTGATAATCCTCCGAGGCGTCTGAAAAGAAGATGGCCACGGGACCTTCTAATTTAAATTAATGTTTGAAGTACCACCAATCGGTGGTTCCTTCCCAAGATTTTCAAGTGTATATGAAACATACTACATATTTACCTATTGTATTATTTTGTACAGTTGTTGTATTTACCTATTGTATTATTATTACATTAAATAAATAATTTTTAAAAAAAGTTTTATAATTTAGTTACAAAATAGGTAACTAGACATAAGTTAAGGAAAGCTTATTAATAATTAATATGATTCACTATTAATTTATAGGCTGTTTTGACTGATATTAACGATCTTGGAAGAATAGCCTGCAAAAAGTTTTTAAATAATTAGATGTGAGGTGCGAATTTATATTTAAGATATGTTAAATTATTATTATAAGTTTGTTATTAAAATTGTTAAAAATGAATGTATAATAAAAACAGTTAATTGTTAGATTGTCCTTGAGGATAGCCGAATTGGCCGAAAAGGTGGACCTAAATTTTAAAGGTTATACGAAATTAAACAGCATTACATTCTGTGTCGAATTTGCCCAAAACTAAGTTATAATTCAAATAAAAACCAAAAAAGAAATAGATACTAATTTAATAGAAAAGTTATTAATATATTTTTTTTTTCGTTACTCAATATTCTTTCAACTTAGCATTTTCAATTATTGTATAAATAAATTAATTGCTATCCAAGTTAAGTCTTAACTTCTTTATTATTTCTTTAACAGTCTAACGTTTCGGCCAATTCGGCCATCAAGCAAACAATTAACAGTTGTTGTTATACATTTATTTTTAATAATTTTGGCAACAACATTATTATTAATAATTTAGCATACCTTAAA
Source organism: Halyomorpha halys (assembly GCF_000696795.3). Taxonomy (NCBI): domain Eukaryota; kingdom Metazoa; phylum Arthropoda; class Insecta; order Hemiptera; family Pentatomidae; genus Halyomorpha; species Halyomorpha halys. The sequence goes on from NW_027105275.1 coordinate 137,779, forward strand.
TATAAATTTACACCTCACTTCCAATTATTTGAAAACCTTTTGCAGGCTATTCTACTCAGGTCATTAATATCAGTCAAAACGAATCATATTAATTATTAATAAGCTTGCCTTAGCTTATGACTAGTTATCTATTTTGTCACAATTTCATTAATTTTTAAAACTTTTAATTATATATCAACTTTTTTTTTTTATTTATTTATTTATTGATATTTACAACTGTATAAAAAAATACAAGTAAATTTGATCATAATGACATAATGATATGATACAGGATGTAGAGAA